>NW_011494457.1:1051394-1052526 GCF_000754665.1 Bison bison bison | reverse complement strand
AATCACGTCACTTGCTCAGTGTCACAGGCTAGATCTGACACCATGAACCTGAGTGTTACATCACACACACACCCGACCTGGGAGGGCCCAGGTTCTCAGCAGTCAAGGAGGGTGTAGAATGGAGGCCACGCCTACCATCCCTCACCTGTCGTGTGTCCTGACCTGGGCTGGCTGAGAGGACGTGGAATCAGGTGGCGTCCCTGTCCTGGCCTTCAGCACTATTTGTTCTCAGTTGGAGTTCACTAGTTCAGCCTTAAGAATTTTCTCCTGCTCCCTGATGAATTTCTGTGTCTACAGTTTTGAGTAACATCAGTAGGCTGTGCTTGGATTGTAGTTTTTCCTTGTCTAAGCACTTTTTAACATTTTTGCATAAAACAAGACTTCCATAAAGATAATATACTCACTTCTTCATAAAGAAGGTAATAGTGACATTCCTACTAGAGTTATCTTTCTGCTAAAGCTAATAGAAAAACAATAGATGATATTTACCAAGAGGTGGCATGGACCGTGGTTCAATTTACAGACTCTGGACGCAGACTTGAGCTCAAAGCCTGTTCTGCCACTGACTAGCTGTGTGACCCTGGGCAGGTCACTTGAACGCTCTGTTTTCTCATTTGTAAAATTAGGAAAATAACAGTAAGCAATAGCTTCCATCTCACAGAGATGCTGTGAGGCTCAAATGGGACCATGTATATAAGGCCCCAGAGCCTAGCATGCACACTAATTTATTTCACAACCCTGAGGCAACCCTGACGATGTACCTGCACTACTGATTTCCCAGGATAATTCAGGGGACGGTTGTAAGGATTCAGTTCAGTTCAGTTCAGTCACTCAGCCGTGTCCAACTCTTTGCGACCCCATGAATCACAGCACACCAGGCCTCCCTGTCCATCACCAACTCCTGGAGTTCACTCAAACTCACATCCATTGAGTCGGTGATGCCATCCAGCCATCTCATCCTCTGTCGTCCCCTTCTCCTTCTGCCTTCAATCTTTCCCAGCATCAGAGTCTTTTCCAATGAGTCAACTCTTCGCATGAGGTGGCCAAAGTACTGGAGTTTCAGCTTTAGCATCATTCCTTCCAAAGAAATCCCAGGGCTGATCTCTTTTAGAATGGGCTGGTTGGATCTCCT
>NW_011494457.1:1049700-1051230 GCF_000754665.1 Bison bison bison | reverse complement strand
TCAAGAGGCTTTTTAGTTCCTCTTCACTTTCTGCTATAAGGGTGATGTCATCTGCACATCTGAGGTTATTGATATTTCTCCCGGCAGTCTTGATTCCAGCTTGTGCTTCCTCCAGCCCAGCGTTTCTCATGATGTACTCTGTATATAAGTTAAATAAGCAGGGTGACAATATACAGCCTTGACATAGATTAGATAAGTCCCTGTCTGTCAGGTATGAACCTCATCTCCTAGACTCATCATGGCCCAGTAGTTCCTCACTTCCTTCTTAGCTCTTTTACGCTTTTAAGAAGATATTTTGTCCTGTGTTTTAAGTTAACATTCATTATTTATTGTCTTTCCCCATCCTCCACTTTGCCCCAAATAAAATGTGAGTTCCAGGAGGCAGAGGCTTTTATCTTTGTTCACTGATGAAACCCAAGTACCTAGACCAGCGCTTGGCTTATAATAGGTGTTTAAATTTTTTAAAATTCATTTTATTTTGTCTGTGCTGGGTATCCGTGTTCACTGCTGTGTATGGGCTTTCTCTAGTTGCAGCAAGCAGGGGCTACTCTCTCGTTGTGCTGCACCTTTCACGGCGGTGGCTTCTCTTGTTGCAGAGCACGGACTCTAGAGTTCGGGCTTCCGTAGTTTCGGAGCAATGGCTTAGTTTCCCCATGGCAGGCGAAGTCTTCCCAGACCAGGGGTTGAACCCAAGTCCCTTGCATTGGCAGGTGGATTCTTAACCATTGGACCACCAGGGAAGTCTTCTCGTTGTCATTTTTTATTCAGCCAGTGGATAGGTATTTACTGAGCACCTACTATGGACCAACTCAGACTCGGAGAAGTATACTCCTGGTGAGAAGGGGCACGGGCCTCCCAAGAGCTTCCTAAAAGATGGGTAGGGACTCGCTGCAGGGCAGTTGGGAAAAGCAGGCCTTTTGAGAGGTGACAGAATCTGGGTGATGAAATAAAATTCTTATTTTAAGGCAAGACAAGAAAATGTTAAACAAAAATTTTCTCTGCTCCTTTGGACATCCTCCCCTCCAGTGTGCACTAGGCATCGGCATTATGTGCTAATCAGACCTCCCCCAAGGCAGCGGCTGGTGCTCAGTCGTGGTCAACTCTTTGTGACCCCATGGGCTATAGCCCTTCAGGCCACTTGTCCATGGGTTCTCCAGGCAAGAATACTGGAGTGGGCTGCCATGCCCTCCTCCAGGGGACCTTCCCCACCCAGGGATCGAAGCCGCATCTACTGCATTGCAGGCGATTCTTCACCGCTGATCCATTGGGGAAGCCCAGCAAACACCTGTTAAACCATAAAGATCTATTTTTCTTCTTCTGGCACCAGCCATATAACTCCTTAGAAGATGACATCATTTAAAAAATATTTTATTTATTTATTTACTTATGTGGCTGAGTCGGGTCTTAGTTGCGGCATGTGGGAGATTTAAGGGGGGGTGACCCCCCAGGACCCCACCTTTCCTACTCCCCACCGTGTTGCAGTGTAACCTGAAGATTCTTTACACCCAGGCACTTGGGAGAATCCTAGCT
>NW_011494457.1:1035977-1049600 GCF_000754665.1 Bison bison bison | reverse complement strand
GGTGGGGGGGGGGGGCGGGGCTCGCTTCTCTCCCATGTGAGTTTATCAAGGAATTTTCTTCCTGAACAAATAAACAGTGCTTCTCCTGAAAGGAATGGCAGTGAGTATGATTTTCTCCATTTAATCACCATCAGGTTTACGTCACAGCTTTTAAAAGATATATATTTATTTTAAAAAATTTTAGGGTACACCCTACAACATGTGGGATCCAAGTTTCATGACCAGGGATTAAACACATGGCTCCCTGCTTTAGGAGTGCAGAGTCAACCACTGGACCACCAGAGAAGTCTCTAGACCACAGCTTTAAGTTCTTTAATTCTCATTAATCATCCCAACCCTTCAGAAAAGGCAGAACACACTGTGTTGTGGAGAGATAGACACAGGTGAGAGGCAGAAGCAAGAAGCTCTGGCCTGGGGACTTTGGGAAGAAGGTGACATGGCCCAGGTAGTCCAGACTCTGACTCACACGGAGGGGCAGGGTGGTCCCCAGCTGTGCTGGGAGTGAGGGACCCACACATGCAGTGAAGACTGGGCAGACCTGAGCGGAAGTCCACACTCCCAGTGTGAGTCAGAGGAAGCAGAGGCTGAAGGCTGTTACCACAGGCGTATTTAGCCCTCATCTTACACGGGACAAGACCGATCCCCAGGGACACTCGGTAAATGACCTGAGGTTGCCTGGCCAGCAAGGCGGAGCCAGGTTGGGAACCACACTTGCCTCTCTCCTTTGCCTCTCTGCTCTTGAGTTTCTGACGAAGTGTCTGTTTCCTACCGCTCTCACCAGGCGCATGTGGTTCACCTGTGGGGAGCTGGCACCTTTGAGTGTCTATGATTGATTAGCGTGACTCTAATCAGCATTTTTGCTGCTGGTGGTTTTTAATGCACTCCAGTTTTCTGAGACTTGGGAAGCAGCCAGACCTTGAGTACCCCTGTCCATTCGAGCAAGACAAGATAACCTCTTGAGCATAACTTTGTAGAATAGCAGCCCCTACAGGCATGGAGTACATCAAGGTTGTATACTGTCACCCTGCTTACTTAACTTATATGCAGAATACATCATGCGAAATGCTGGGCCGGATGAAGCACAAGCTGGAATCAAGATCGCCGGGAGAAGTATCAATAACCTCAGATATACAGATGACACACCCTTATGGCAGAAAGCGAAGAGGAACTAAAGAGCCTCTTGATGAAATTGAAAGAGGAGAGTGAAATATCTGGCTTAAAACCCAACATTCAAAAAACTAAGATCATGACATCCGGTCCCATAACTTCATGGCAAATAGATAGGGAAACAATGACAGACTTTATTTTCTTGGGCTCGAAAAACACTGCAGATGGTGACTGTAACCATGAAATTAAAAGACGCTTCTTCCTTGGAAGAAAACCTATGACCAACCTAGACAGCATATTAAAAAGCAGAGACATTACTTTGCCAACAAAGGTCCATGTAGTCAAAGCTATGGTTTTTCCAGTAGTCATATATGGATGTGGGAGCCAGACCATAAAGAAGACTGAGTCCCGAAGAATTGATGCTTTTGAACTGTGGTGTTGGAGAAGACTCTTGAGAGTCCCTTGGACAGCAAGGAGATCAAACCAGTCAATTCTAATGGAGATTGGTCCTAAATATTCATTGGAAGGACTGATGCTGAAACTGAGGCTCCAATACTTTGGCCACCTGATGTGAAGAACTGACTCATTGGAAAAGACCCTGATGTTGGGGAAGATTGAAGGCAGGAGGAGGAGGGGGCGACAGAGGATGAGAATGTCGGATGGCAACGATGGACATGAGCTTGAGCAAGCTCTGGGAGTTGGTGATGGACAGGGAAGCCTGGCATGCTGCAGTCCATGGGGTCACAAAAAGTTGGATACTACTGAGTGACTGAACTGAACTGAACAGGCAAGGAAAACATAGAACACTGGCCGAGTCAGGTGGGACTTCTTAGGGAGAGAAACCAGTACAACTGGGTCTCCAATTCAGAGCACAAACAGAGCTCCTAACTAGTTGCTGGAGTCCTTACCTCCCCACCAATCCCAGTTTGCGATTTGCCCCCTGAAGCAGAGGGCTTCAGGCATGGCTCACCCAGAGGCGTGAATGATATCCTGAGAACCTTGCCTCTCTCCTCGCCTTTTGGTCCTGCTTGTCACTGCTGGGCTTTATTCCTAAGTCGCTTGGTTGCTCAGTCATGTCCGACTCTTTGTGACCCTTTGGACTATCCCCCGCCAGGTTGCTGTCTTCATGGGATTCTCCAGCCAAGAATACTGGAGTGGATTGCCATTTTCTCCTCCAAGGGATCTTTCTGACTCAGGGATCGAACCAGTGTCTACTGTGTCTCCTGCATTGCAGGCAGATTCTTTACCTGCTGAGCCATCAGGGAATACCTTTATTCCTAAGTTTTCTCTTGCCACCTGACCAAAAGGTGGCCACTGGCAGTTCTAAGCCTACCTTGTCCTCATGGCTTATGAAGTTAGAGGAGAAGACAGCATCTCTTCTTAATGTTTCTGGCTAGAGTCCCAGCCAAGGAGCATTCAGACTGGTCTGGTTTGGTTGCTTCCCTCTCCCGGGGTATTCAGTAGGTTGGCCAGAATTTGATTGTATAGGCTCTTTGGGGGTAAGAAGCAATGCTCAAATCCACTGAAAGAGTACAGACTGAGAAAGATTTCAAGGAACTGCTGCTAAGTCACGTCAGTCATGTCTGACTCTGTGAGACCCCATAGACGGCAGCCTACCAGGCTCCACCGTCCCTGGGATTCTCCAGGCCAGAATACTGGAGTGGGTTGCCATTTCCTAGGCGTGGGTTATTCCGTAGAAGGTCTACAGAGCTGGCATCCACTTGACCTTCTGGGTGCCACCTCCTGGCACCCAGAGGTGGCACCCAGAAGGTTTCAGCCAGATGGCTTCTGGCTTCAAAGGATAATGCAAAACTCAAATGAGTGTAAACAGCGAGGAAATGTATTTATTAGGTCACACAACTGAAAGTCCAGCGGTAGATCAGCCTCCAAGGGTGGTAAAATCAGCTGCTCAATAAAGCTGATTGAGGGGGAAACGATGGTCATTTCAACAATGTGCTGGGACAACTGAATGTACACACGGATGAATGTGAGCCGTCACCTCATGCGACGCGCAGAAACGGACTCAAAATGGACCACGGATGTGAACGTAAAAACTAAAACTACAAAGCTTCTAGAAGAAAATATGTGAGAAAACCCTCATGACCTTGATTTTAGGCAAAGATCTCTTCGATATGACATCAAAAGCACAGCCTAAGGGACTTCTGTGGTAGTCTAGTGGCTAAGAACCCACCTTGCAATACAGGGGACGCAGGTTCGACCTCTGGTCAGGGAACTAAGATCCCACATGCTGCAGGGCAACTAACTAAGCCTGCACAACACAAGGAAAGATCCTGCACAACGTACCTAAGACCCGGCACAGCCAAATAAATACATACACATTTTTAAGAAGCACCATCCAAAAGAGCATAAGAAAAAACTTATAAATTGGGACTTTATCAACATGCAAACTATTTTTTCAAAAGGTACCATTAAAAAAGTAAAAGACAAGCCACAGAACTGAATATTTACAAATAAAAAATTTAGCCAAAAGGGAAATTCCCTGGTAGTTCAGTGGTTAGGACTTTCTACTCCAGAAGTAATGGGCTCGATCCCTGGTCAGGGGACTAAGGTCCCACATGCTATGGGGTGTGGCCAAAATTTTTTAAAATATAAATAAATAGATGTGTGTGCTTGCGAAGTCACTTCAGTCGTGTCTGACTCTTTGTGACCCTATGGACCACAGCCCGCCAGGTTCCTCTCTCCATGGGGTTCTCCAGGCAAGAACACTGGAGTGGGTTGCCATTGCCTTCTCCAGGGGATCTTCCCCACCCAGGGATTGAACCCACGTCTCTTAAGTCTCCTATGTTGGCAAGCAGGTTCTGTACCACTAGTGCCACCTGGGAAGCCCCCAAATAAATAGATAATTAAATAAATAAACATATACAACACTTACCATGTGACCCAAGCAATACTACTCCTAGGTATCTATCCAAGAGAAATGAAGATGTTCACAGCAGCTTTGTTCACAACAGCCCCAAACTAGCGGCAGTGCAAATGTCCATCAGCTTGTGAACAGATCAACATGTTATACTGGTACCTTAACAGACAATTATCCTGCAAATGAAATTTTTCTGTGCGAGGTAGTTTAGAACACTGGTTAAAGGACTCTGGACTTACTTGCTCTGTACCCTCAACACACTTTAATTCCCTGAGCCTCACTCTTTTCATCTATAAAACTGAAATATGAGTACTTACCTCATACAAGTACAGAGAGAATTAAATGAGGAAGTGCAGATAATGTACCTCAATTAGTGCTCAAAACAGCTGTTTCTGTATTAATTTTACTCGAACAATTAGGGAAAAGTCATAACATTTAAAAGGGAATTTAATTATTTATTTTTATATGTAAACAAAAACAGATACACATGTATATGGTCATCCCATATACGGAAAAATGCATATTTATCACTCCTACCTCACGCCATACCGAAAATAATTTCTAGAAGGAGTGCAGTTCTGAAGCTAAAATAAATAAATAAGTAAAGTTTTTAAAAGAAAACATATAAAAATATCTCTGACTTTGGAATAGGCACATCTTTTGCAAACAGGAAACAAAAACTGTCAATCATGAATGAAAAAAACCTTTAATGAATTCTATGAAAACTAAGAAACGGTGTTCATCAAAAGACACCATTATGGGAGCAAAAAGACAACTCACAAGTATTCTCTCTATATATATCTGATAAAGGTCTCCAAGTCAGAATTTTAAAAGAACTACAAATCAATAAGAAAAAGATAGAAAACCCAAGAGAAAAACGGGCAAAGATTCGAACAGACACTTCAGAAAAGAAGCTATACAAACGCCAAATACAGAAAGGGTCTTGACTTCATTACTCTCTAGGGAAATGCAAAGAAACTACAGTGTAACACCACTCCACTTGACCGGAGAGAGTAAAAAGGATAAAAAATATAAAGTCTAGACAAAGATGTGAAGGAACGAGAACTCTCTGAGTGACAGGTGCTCCAATTACTTTAGAAAGCTAAGTAGTAGGAGACACTAAAGCTGAAGCTGCCTCCCCTATGACCCAGCAAATGCACTCTCAGCAGAAATATAGGCGTGTGTGTGCTTTTTTCTATTTCAATAAAGGTGAATCATCTTCGCATTTTAATGTGTTTTGCTAATAATTAATTTTTATGACTTTAAAAGGGTGTACTATGAGTTAGTTACTGCTACAATAATTCTACAAACCAAGCCACTCTACAGTTCACTGGCTCACAGGTCTATGCTGCTGCTTATCGCTCAGTCATGTCCGACTCTTTGCAACCCCATGGACTGTAGCCCACCAGACTCCTCTGTCCATGGGGATTTTCCAGGCAAGAGTACTGGAGGGGGTTGCCATGCCCTCCTCCAGGGAATCTTCCCAATCCAAGGATGGAACCCAGGTCTCCGGCACTGCAGGTGGATTCTTTACCATCTGAGCCACCAGGGAAGCCCAAGAATACTGGAGTGGGTAGCCTATCCCTTCTCCAGGGGAACTTCCTGACCCAGGAATCCAACCAGGGTCTCCTGCATTACAGGCGGATTCTTTACCAGCTGAGCTACCAGGGAAGCCTTTGCAGGTCTATAGGTCAGGCAGAAAGTTCTGCTGAACCTGGCCATTGTAGACATGTCCATGTTAAACAAAAGACACGGATATGAATATTCATGGCAGCACAGTGTGCTGAAATAACACACTGAAACAACTCATGTCAGCTGAATGGATACATTTATTTCAATAGATTTATACCATATAATAAGAATGAACAAACTATAATCACACACAAAGCTTATGGCCTAACCTCACTAACATAGCTCACAGTAAAGTAAACCAGACTTAAAATACCTTGGAGTGTATCATTTCATTTATATACGGAACAAAAATAGAACTAATCTATGCTGTTGGACATCAAGACAGAGGTACCTCAGGGTGGCAGTGAACAGAGGGGGCATGGCGGGAACTCTGGTCTTGTTCTCTCTCTTGATCTGGGTGCCGGTTAAACGTGCGTTGGCTTGTGAAAATCCTTTGAGCTATAAGGTCAAATATCCCTTCTCTGTACACTTCTGAAGTGTCTATATGTCGATAAAAGGAAACAGAACAAAATCAAATATGGATATATTATGACATCAAATTTGAAATATGCCCAAACAAGAGCCTTAAGGAAACCATGCTTGCTGCAGGGCTTCTGGCTTCTCCTAGCATCGGCTGTAATCCTTTCTATGAAGTTTCTTTGGTGGGAACATCTGAAGGTACCATTTCCATTTCCCATGGTGAGGTTTTGAGGGCCATCATCAGGAGCCCTTGACCCAGAGCTTCTCGAAGGGGCTGGGGTTCCAGGCTCCTGGGCCAGTGCTCACGGGACTGGGGCAAGGCCAGTGAGACGTGGCAGGGCAAGGGCATGGTCAGAGCCTGTCTGTTCTGTACTTGAAATTTTGCTCATCATTTTTTGCCATTAATTTCGTTTTCTTTCTTTTTTTTTTTGTTATTGTCTTGATTATTGAGGGTTTTCTTTTGGCGTCCACTTAAAGTTGTGTCTGAGTCTCCTCGCCTTAGACTATGACAGCCTGGTTGGTCAGCTTTCATTTAAGAAAAAAGAAAGAAAAATCTCTGCTAGTTTTTATTTTTGAAGCAAAATCTTCATGTTCCCCAAGCTGTAAGAAGTTTCAGTTGGGTTCCACTCTCATCCTTTACCCACAGTACGGGTTCTTTCATCTGACTAAGAAAGGGGCTACTAACAACTTTTCACCACCAGGAGGCGCCAAAGAACCGTTGATAAAGCCGAATTCTCAAGGTGTCAGCCGGGAGACGTTCCCCAGGCTGGATTCCTTTTCTCTGACAAAAACCCATCCATTTTGTGATTCGCTGTCTCTCTATAAGGGACTGTTTCCAGGAGGCTCCAAATACATGAGCCAAATTCAATATAAGAATATGCTTGGATTCTGTCCCCAGAATATCCAAGTAAGAATATTTATATTGGCTGCAGTGATCAGAAAGCCAGAATAAAGTCCCATGGGGGTTTGAGCTGGTCAGACTTGAGTTTAAATCCTGGCTTGTGTAATGTGGAGCAAGGTATCTTGATAGGGTGACGAACCCTCTGGATTTGCCTGGGGTTGTCCTGGTTTTGGGCTACCCAGGTGGCTCAGTGGGTAAAGAATTCGCCTGCAATGCAGGAGACCCGGGTTCAGTCCCTGGGTCGGGAAGATTCCCTGGAGGAAGGCATGGCAATCCACTCCAGTATTCTTGCCTGGAGAATCCCCATGGACATAGGAGCCTGGAGGGCTGCAGTCCATGAGATTGCAAAGAGCCAGACACAACTGTAGCAGCTAAGCCCTGAAAGTCCTGCAGCTCAGTGTGTCAGTTCCTGCAAACTACTCGCTTGACCCTCAGTTTTTCTGATCTGTAAGATGGACATGAGCTTCCCTAGTGGCTCAGTGGTAAAGAACCCGCTTGCCAATGCAGGAGACCTGGGTTTGATCCCTGGGTCCAGAAGATCCCCTGGGGTAGCAAATGGCAACCTACTCCAGTATTCTTGCCTAGGAAATCCCACGGACAGAGAAGCCTGTAGTCCATAGGGTCACAAAGAGTTGGACACGACTTAGCGACTAAAAAACAAGAGGGACATGATGTCAGGACCTCATTGGGTGAATTGAATGAGAGGATGATGTACCTAGTAGGTGCTGAATAAAAGAATCTGCCTGCAATGCCGGAGACACAGGAGACATAGGTTCAGTTCCTGAGTCAGGAAGATCCCCTGGAGGAAGGCATGGCAACGCACTCCAGTATTCTTGCCTGGAGAATCTCCGGGTGACAGTCCATGGGGTCGCAAAGAGGTAGACACAACTGAGCAACTGAGCACAGACACAGTACTGCAGAGGGCTGCAGGCATGGCCTGAGTTCCTTTGAAACCATTTAAACAGAGCCCCAGAGTTTTTATCACCCTGCTCATGCATTCAATTCAATTACGACAATATTTGCTGAGTGCTTATTAAGTATCAAGAAATTGTCAGTGGTTTAGCAATTATGGGCACATTTTTTCAAATGCTTGACACTTCTCAAGGATGTTATGATCTCTGGGGACAAGCAAAGACAAAGTGGTTACAGAGCACAGGGGAAAAAATAATCCAAGGCTATTGCCAGCGCCCTCATGGATCCTAACTTAACTCTTGACTGGAAAACAGTTGTGGTCTCCTAACTTATCCCCTCAACCCCATTTCAGTCTCCTTCCAATCCAATCAACTATCAGGTCGCTCTTAAGACACAGTTTGGATCCTGTTTTCAAATGTCCAATGCCCATCTGGTCTTGGCATTCTTTCCTTTTTACAACAGGGCCTCTGCCAAGGGTTGAAAGCCTTCTCTCTCAAACAAGCCAGACAACTCCCTTGCTCAGATATGCCCCATATTGTCCTTCCTCCACGCTGTTACTCACGGTGTTCCCTAAGATGGAGGGCCATGCCTCACTCCCTCCTTTCAAACCTAAACTCCTTCACATGCTCTTACTGGGTTCTACCAGACACGAGCTGTCCCTTCTCTGATTTCATTTCTACCATCCTTACAGCATTGTTCAGATTGGTGCCATTTATAGTGCCAGGAGAAATATCAATAACCTCAGATATGCAGATGACACCACCCTTATGGCAGAAAGCGAAGAGGAACTAAAGAGCCTCTTGATGAGACTGAAAGAGGAGAGTAAAAAGTTGGCTTAAAACTCAACATTCAGAACACGAAGAACATGGCATCCGGTCCATCACTTCATGGCAAATAGATGGGGAAACAATGGAAATTGTGAAAGACTTTATTTTTTGGGCTCCAAAATCACTGCAGATGGTGACTGCAGCCATGAAATTAAAAGACGCTTACTCCTTGGAAGAAAAGTTATGACCAACCTAGACAGCATATTAAAAAGCAGAGACATTACTTTGCCAACAAAGGTCTGTCTTGTCAAAGCTATGGTTTTTCCAGTAATCATGTATGGATGTGAGAGTTGGACTATAAAGAAAGCTGAGTACTGAAGTACTGATGCTTTTGAACTGTGGTGCTGGAGAAGACTCTTGAGAGTCCCTTGGACTGCAAGGATATCCAACCAGCCCGTCCTAAGAGAAATCAGTCCTGATTATTCATTGGAAGGACTGATGCTGAAGCTGAAACTCCAATACTTTGGTCACCTGGTGTGAAGAACTAACTCATTTGAAAAGACCCTGATGCTACGAAAGGTTGAAGGCTGGAGGAGAAGGGGATGACAGAGGATGAGATGGTTGGATGGCATCATTGACTCTATGGACATGAGTTTGATCAAGCTCTGGGAGTTGGTGATGAACAGGGAAGCCTGGTGTGCTGCAGTCCATGGGGTTGCCAAGAGTCAGACACAACTGAGTGAACTGAACTGACTGTCCCTATTCTTGATTGCAGACCAGGATTGTCTATTTCACTTTTTAATATCTTCTCTAGTTCCTTCTGTGTAGCCAACGGATGTTTATTGAATTTCAGCCAGAGTTTTCATTTTAGTATCTGTACCCTGGCTTTGGTAGTTTTTGGTTGTGTGATAGCAAATCAAGTTCCTTAATTAACCTCTCTGTCTCAGTTTCCTCATCAAACAATGAGGATCATAATAGCATTCACCTCAGGGTTACCACAAGAATGAAAGGAGATAATGCACTCAGAATGCTTAGCAGTGTGCTTGGCACTTTAGAGACATGGATTATCAGAGAAGGGAAGGATCATTTAGACTGGAGGGCTTCCTAGAGGAAGTGGAATGTGAGCTAGGATATAAATACGTAAAGATAAAAGAGAAGATATTTAGGGAGAGGGACCAATCTGAACAAAGACTTAAGAAGAAACAGGGAAAAGCAAGAAGAGCTCAGGATAGGGCTGATCAAGACCTGGGAAATGGAAGTGTCCTGGTGGTCCAGTGGTTAGGACTCCCTGCTTTCAGTGCTGTGGCCCAGGTTCAATCCCTGGTCAGAAACGGATATCCTGCAAACCATGAAAGTGTTAGTTGCTCAGTTGTGTCCAGCTCTCTGTGATTTCATGACTGTGGCCTGCTAGGCTCCTCTGTCCATGGAATTCTCCAGGCAAGAATACTGGAATGGGTAGCCATTCCCTTCTCCAGAGCATCTTCCTGACCCAGGGATCAAACCCAGGTCTCCTGTATTGCAGGCAGATTCTTTACCAACTGAGCCACCAGGTAAGCCCACAAACCATGTGGCGTGGCTAAAAAACAAACAAACAAAAAAAGACCTGGGAAATACCTTTGAAGAGATTCCCCAGGAAGAGAGACAGCAAGGAAAAGGACAGGTGGAGTAAATCTTTCAGGGTGATGGATTAGCAGATTGGAAGGTAGGGGGAAATGGGTCTCTAGCAGTTTGTTGAAGGTTTCTGTCATTGGATTTGCCCATTTCAGCAACAGCAGCAAAATTAGAAGTGGCAAGTTACATGGGTGACAGAATCGAATAGGCCTGTACAGCAATTTGCAGCAAAGGATGGAAATGCATGAAATGACAACTACTGCTAATTACTAGGAGGGTGAAGCTAAAAATCCCATATTTGTGTTAAATAATTAAAGGTGTACAAAAAAGAGTGAATTTGGCTTAGTAGGAGATTGGGGGGTGGGTGGGTGGGAAGGAGTAAAGGAAAGAGGGTGGAAAACGTTGGTGACAAAGTCAGTTTGAGCCACAGGTTCAGGGCAGCCACTAAGCCTGGTGATGGAACCTTGCAGTGTGCTCATGGATGGAGGGGTCAGATCAAGGAAGGCCAAGGTTTCACTGTGCTCTGTGCTGGTCTCATCACACCTGGATGTTTAAAGTAGTCACATGTTGGCTTCAGTGAAAGAAAACCCAAGTGGGAAGGGAATGAACTGGCCCCCAGGGTTAGACCCACACGGTGCCCCTTCCAAGTTTCTTTAACAGGCCAGTTCACCCATCCCCCAGCTGCTGTACTGGCAGCAAAGGGTTCCCAGATGCCCCAAATTCTGGAGAATTGCCCTCAGCTGAAGGGACTAGCGTTGGGGAACTTAACCCCTTCAGAGCCCATGGCTAGTGACTGAGCGACGTTGGGCAACACAAAGCGGCCCCGTGGCGGGGATGACCAGGGGGCATGGTTTATGCGCCAGAGCTCTCTGCGGTGGATCAGGCCAAGAGATTACTTGAGCCTTACTTGGCTCTTTTCCTTTCCCTGCTCAACTTCCTCCCTTATAGGTTTTTCCTCCCTCAATAATTCCATTTATAGAATCTCCCTTATAGGCAAGGCTCTAAGGACCCTGACCAGACATCTGTGAAGTCAGCCAGAAAATGGCTGGACCTGGGCTCTCCAACAGTCATCACCTGCTGGGGCCTTTACGGTGTCTCAGCTCTGATAGTTCGCAGGTTCTCACGTGGACTTTATTCTCAAGCACGTTATTTCCTGTGGTCTCCGGGTCAGTGCCAGGTGCAGAGCTGGACAGTTCGGCAGCCTCACTGCAAGAACTTCTCCTTCCTAATGGTTTCAACAAAGGATCCAGGAATTCCAATTGTACCGCCCTGGGTTACCTGCCTTTCTCTAAATCAGTCTCTGCAGATGGTGGAGGTGGGGAGGGGTGAGCAGTGCTTTGATCAGGACTGGGTTGGAGTCAGCTCCTTGGCCGAGTGTGGGGAGGAGTGGGTCCCCAGGGGAAAATTAGGGTCCTCTTTCCAGAAGAGAAGATGTCTGATGGAAGGACAAAAATAGCACATGTCCCTGACGTGCTCGTGTGCAGTCATGTCCAACTGGACTGTCGCCTGCCAGGCTCCTCTGTGCATGGGATTCCCCAGGCAAGAATACTGGAGTGGGTGCTATTTCCTATTCCAGGGGATCCTTCTGACCCAGGGATCGAACCCGTGTCTCTTGAGTTTCCTGCATTGGCAGGCAGGGTTCTTTATCACTAGCGCCACCTGGGAAGCCCCACAGTATAATCCAGAGAAAAAAACAAGAGTCAAATTGAAAGCAGAGATCATTAAGTGCTCTAGATACAAGTTTCATTAATTATTTTACTTTTGTGAAAACCTTCCTGCATTGCATTACCAATAAAAAATAAATAAAACCCACCACCAGCCATTTCTATCTTCATGTCTGTATCCCTAATAGAGCCTGACAAACTGAAGATGTCCCCACAAAATCCCTGGGAGAGTGTGGTGCATGGAAGCCATCGTCTGAGGAATGGTGACGAGAAGACTTAATCTCTGTTGTTTTGGGGACTGGTAAGAGGGTGTGGGAAAGGCAGCTTGCTGGTCATCTTCAAATATTTTGAATGTTGTCATGACAAACTGGGATTAGACGTGCCCTGTGTTATCTTCAGGGGATGACATTAGGACTTACGGTCAGAAACTAGAGGCAGGCAGATCATCCATAAGACATATATATGCACACCATATATATGATATTCACACACACACTCACACACACACACTATATATACATATATATATACACACACAATTTGTCTTAAGAAAAGGAGAGGCCTGTTTGAGAGATGGTGAGTTTACCATGTCTGGGAAGCTGAGTGGGATGTTACCCTGTTCATGGCTAATAACATACGCTGTGGGACTTTCCCAGCCATCCAGTGGTTAAGACTCTGCTCCCCAATGCTGGTGGCCTGGGTTCGATTCCTGGTTGGGAAACCAAGATCCCACATGCCATGGGGTGTGGCCAAAAAGTCAAAACAAAACAAAACAAAACAAAACACACAGCTGTGTTTCCCTCTCCTCCCGGCTGTTTCCTGAAGGCTGAGGGTAGGTAGACACCATCGGGAATGCGCCAGCCCGGTCTTGTCTTGGGGAAACCTGCCCCACGCCAGTAATTTCCACCAGCAGGACTTTTGCCTCATACCTCTGGGCCCTCTAGTTAGTCATGCTGCTGGGGATCGGCTGCATGGTCACCCCAGCATGTGCCTTCATGTCCCCCAGTTCGGTGAGAGAGCACCCCCAGGGCAGTGATGACTTCGTTTGTCTTGCCCCCTCCAGAAATATTTGCTGAATAAATAATTTTATCAAGACTTTCATGGAGGAATTCTTGCCTTGGAGGAAAGTATGTGATTAAAGGGCCACAGGGCTCTTGCCTGAACTACAAGATTCTATGACCAGCGGTGATACTGAACTTGAAATTGACAAGATAGATGAATAACTGGGAAGACCCGGGGCGCCCCTTAGGCTTTTGCAGCAGTTGGAGGGGGAGAGGCATCCTCTCCTGCCTTACCTCTGAGAGTGACACCAATGGGCAGCCTCGGGAGGCTTTTGGGGGAGAATAGGGGGGTGTAGTAAGAATTTCTCTGGGATGTAAAACGATCTGCCTCTTTTCAGTCTGTGTGCCATCACGCCGCTCCTTCCTAAACCTGCAAGAATGCTCTAGCCCCTTCTTCCTGTAGCTGCCCGTTACTCCCCCCCTCCTTACTCTGTCTGGTGACACCATCCCCAGGAAGCTTTCGGGAAAGCACTTCCCCCTCTTTCCACCCCGCCAAGTTGCAGTTATTTAGCCTTTTCTGGGCTCCCGCCCATTGCTGGGGGGAGGGGAAGCAAATGGCTTGCTTCCCTCG
>NW_011494457.1:1031273-1035813 GCF_000754665.1 Bison bison bison | reverse complement strand
CCCCCCACCCCCCACCCCCCTTCGCTACGAGAGTGGATGCCGGAGAGAGGAGGACATCAATCAGCATCTTACAATTATAGAATTACAAGAGTCGTCTAGTGCAGTCCTTCCTTTTACAGATGCTCTTCCTGAAGTGTCCTGATACCGGGTTTTGGGTTCATTCAGTCTTTTTTCTTGAAGCCCAAAGCACTTTTGCTGTTAATGATCTCAACATTCTGGGCAGGTAAAGTTGGGGTAGGTGAGTGCCGGTATCTTCCCGTTTACTGTACTGGAAACTGACTCAAAGAAACGAGACGACGGGCTTCGGTGGGGCGGGAGCTGTAACGGGAATTCAGGGCTCCGGGCCAGTGCGGAATTTATTGTGTCTCCTTTTGGGAAGCGTGAAATTAAGTAATCGATTTATGAGCCCCGGGCGGGGATCCTTCAGCCCCCTAGAAGGATTGTGATGGGGGCTGGAGGATTAATGCACTAAGCTCTGGCAGCACTGACCCCTTGGCAACTTGGCCAGGTCTGGCCGGGTCCGCCACCCTTGCCTTGACTGGATGACCAATGGGTTGCGGCCTCTTTAAGGCCCCAGCGCCCCGCCTCCGGCTCGTCTCCGACCTCCTCCCACCTCCTCACCGCCACTCCACCAGTTCCAGACTTTCCTCGACAATGAGGTCATCTCCCCGCTGCCCATTGGCTGCGCTGGGCCGTCAGTCACAGGAAGTCCCGCCGCCACGCTCGCCTCCCTTGTATCCCTCCCGTGCCCTCCCTCCTTTTAGTCCGTGGTTCCCGGCCTCCACGAGGCCTCAGATTGGTCAGCACTGCTGTCACTCCTTCAGCGGGCGTGGCGTGGTGGGGGGTGCGGGAGGCGGGTGTGGTAGGAGGACCCGCAGCTTCCGTGCCTGAGAGGAGCCGGCCAAGGCCGTGTCTGTGGTGTCCCCGCGGCGGCAGCGGTGAGCGCGACCGTCCCATCCTTCCCACCCTCTCAGCTCCGCTCGCTGCACGCCCTCCGCTCTCGCCGACTTATCCACAGCTCCGCGCGTCCCGGCTGGACGCTGAGCCTCGGGAGGAGACACGCGCGGTTGAGAGCCGGAGCGGGGACCGCCGCGGAGCCCGGCCCGGGAGGAGAGCCAGGCGGTGAGTGAGAGTCCGGGCAGGGGACCCCTCCCCCACCGCGGCCCCGCCCCGAGCATCCTTTCTCCGGGCGACCCCGCCACGCGCGCCCTCCGGGGGTCCGGCTGTGGGCCGGCCTCGCCCCTCGGCCCCTTCCCCAGCGTCGCCCCGCTTCCCCAGGCTGGGGTCGTAGAGCCGAGACGGGCGGCGTGGGGGCGCGGGCGGTCGGTGCACCTGTGCGCGGCTGGGCCGTGCCGCGGGGGGGTGGAGGCACGGAGGTTCCCGCCCCCGCGGCGTCCCGGGCGTTTCGTGACTGCAGGGACCAGGTGTCTGTCGGGTGCTTTCTCCTGGATCTTGTGTAGACCCTTAGGATCCATGTGCAGTTCCCAGGATTCCCAAGCAAGGAAGTCTCACCTGGACTTGTTGATGCCTGTCTGGTTACCTGAATGCTGCCAGGTGTAAGGGATCTGGCAGATCTGAAACTTTCCCCTCCAACAAAATGTTTGTCATGACACTTCAAGTATATTCCCTAGCCTGGCGAGAATGCAGGAGCATTGATCCTCTGTAGTTGCTAGGGCTGAAGTTTTCCAGTCAGATTCTCAAACCTGCCATTTGCCAGCTGTGTAATCTTGGGCCTCAGTTTCCTCATCTGAAAATTTGGGGTAATAATAATATCCATCATGGAGTCGTTGTAGGAGTTAAAATGTTTGACACTGCGCTTGCCCACCTTAGTAAAGGCCCAAGCAGCGTTTGTTTTTGTGACATTGAGAACCACGATAGACCAGCATGTGTGTGTAAGCACCAGCCCAACTTGGTTTTGTCAGGGTTTCTCTGTTTTCTCTCTGTTATGCAGCATAACTAAAGGGCAGTTTGGTGGACAGTTAACTGCTTACCAGCCTATACTTGGCATGAAGTGTGCGTAGACAGGAATGTGAAATACGTCACTTAACTCTAGCAGTGAAATTACACCTAGTGTCCTGCATGTTTACATACTTTAAAATCCATAATATGTCTGAAATGCGCCGCCCGCCACCCCCACCACCGAGTTGCCAGTTTTTGAGCTCTTTTCAGGGTCTTCCACCTGGAGCCAAGGTCTGAAGCAGAATCTCTATTTAAAATAAGAAGTTAAATTTCCGTGTCTTACTTTGGAAGATCCCCCCAGATTCCACATTTCACTTATGCAGTTTTACTGTTGAAAAGCAGCCACCTCCCAGGGATGAGGTGACAGCCAGCTGGCCCACAGCCCTATGACTGTAGGGTGGGGAACCTTTGGCTGAAAGTTACTAAGCTAAATTTTGCCTGGTGGTGTTCACATTTTTCACAGCGAATCAAAGGGCTTTATGATCCTCAGTTTCTTAATGAAGTGTTTTAGAAAGAAGCAAACCATTACTGTTTTTTTCAAAAGCACATGCATAGGAAAACCGGCTGTAGTATAGTTCCAGCATTTGCTTCAGTTCTTTGCCAGTAACTCTTAAGAAGAGCTCCTGTTTAAAAAGGCTTCCAAAAGCCACATCCATTAGGATACCATTTTTTATTTAGAATGAAATCATGTGAGAGTTTTCTGTATTGCATAAGCCAAAAGTATTTAATGCAGACTTTCTGAGTCCTTAGTGCTATGTCGAGTGTTACGAGGAAGGGATCAGAAGCACAGAGGAGCATCTCGGCCCATAAAGGGCAAAAACACAAAGTTTGGTCACCCAGGAGTGATCCGGGTACTGCCCAAGTAGTGACTTCACTCATTCATTCAGTTTTTGTTTCATGCCTGTAACGTGCCAGGTGTTTTTCTAAAAGCTGAGGCTATGAAATGAGTGAGGTGTATGTTCCCTCCTCATGAGGAACTCACGGTCTAGTGGGAGAGACGGAAAGTGACAGGGAACTGTAACACACTGACAGAAACGCCAGGTACAAACCCAGAACTGTGTGGGAGAGTCGAGGGGACGTTTCCTTTGGACTTCAGGGAGAGGATGGCCTTTGAGCTGAATCTTTTATTCATTAGATAAAGGAGAGGAAGATCATTCCAAAGAGGAATAACTAAACTTAAAAACTGACAGCTGTTCGGACCATAAGTACAAGCCTTAGGTAAGGGGTAAGAAAACTGACGTTCTGCGACGCTCACTCCGTAACAGGCATCAAGCTAGGCTTTTAATGCATTGCTTAATCCTCACAGTGATTCTGTGAGGTAGATTTTACTTCCACTTCAGGATATGGAAACTGAGGCTCAGGGTGTTGAAGACTTTGTCTAAGGTTACACAGTGGGGGACAGAGCTCGGACTGGAATTCCTAATTTAAAAGTGTAGTGAGCTTTTTTTTTTCTTTTAACACTCTGTTTTGTTGTAGAAGTACTAAATAATACAATATACTTCAGTTAAAAATTGCTTTCTGTGAAACAAATTCATATTTGATTGAGTTGCTTGGACTTATATAATGAATATAGGCTATTAAAAAAATCAAATGGTATTTATTTTACACTTATAAATGTGATATTTGCTAAAAATCGTGGCCCATGAAAACATTCAGTAAAAACAGAGAATAGAGACAGATTTAAGTGGGGGCACTTTAGGAAGTAAATAGGTATGGACTTTTCTTGAGGCTGCAGCTTCAATATTTATTTAAATATAAAAGAAAAACATATGCAGACATACAGCCAATTAAATAGACATGATGAAAGGGGTGAAATAATTTTTGAATACTTAAATTTTACAAAGGGGAAACTAGAATTTTGAAGTCCTGTTAACAAAGATTGTTGTATTATATTCAGAGAGACCACTGTGGCAAGGGCATACACTGGACTGTAAGCTCCATAAGGGCAAGGATGTTTCTTTGTTTTGTTGTCAGCTTCAAGGGCGGTTCTGGGACACAGCAGATGCTCAGAAGTCTATTTCAGAAGGCCTTTGAGACAGAAAAGGGAGGACATTGATAGAGTACAGATGAAGTACTTTAGGCATAGGGAATAGTTTGTTAATGGATATGTTTTGGAAGAAAAGGAACAGTGGACAAAGGGGAATAGTCTGCTGGCACAGTTCAACAAATATGGGCACTGTTTATTTCTAAGGCTTCAGGGAGCTTTGAGAATTAAGAAAACAGTCTATGCTCTTAAGGAGCTTCCAGTGTTAGAGAGTAAGTGTCTGGTATTAGCTGTCTACTGCTGTCAATTGCCGTGTAACAGTTATCCCCAAAGATAGGGCGTAAGATGGCAATAAACATTTATTACCTCTCACAGGTTCTGTGAGTTAGGAGTTCAGGAGCAGATGGGCTGAGTGGTTTCATGCTCAGGGGATCTCCAGAGATTGCAGTAATATGTCAGCTGGGTTGCAGTCCTCCAAAGGCTTGACTGAGGCTGGCAGATCCTCTGTCAGGGAAGCTAATCTATATGGCTGGCAAGTTGATGCCAGCTATGGGGGGAGGTCTCTGTTTCTCTCCACGTTGGCCCCTCCACAGAGCT
>NW_011494457.1:1027875-1031173 GCF_000754665.1 Bison bison bison | reverse complement strand
TCCTTTCTCCAGCATTCTGTAGGCCACTCATTGCAGGAAGTGACTACACAGGGATGTAAATACCAGGAGGTGAGGGGTCAGCTTGGAGGCTGCCTGCCATAGTGGGAAGCATAGCAAAAGCTAAGTGTTGGAAGAAAGCACAGGGTGCTGGGGTGGGGGAGGGAAAGAGGGGAGGGGAGGGAGGACACAGGAGGGAGAGATTGCCTTTGGGATGATGAGGGCATTGGGAAAGTTTTCATTGTTTGAATAGATAGTTGCAAATATTTATTGTGCGCTTACTGTGTGCCTTCCACATGGTAGGCTCAGTTATGGAGGTGGACACTGAATTGGGGCCACCTGAATGTTTTTAAGTAGCCTAGACCAGCATCGACACTAAGGACAAATATTTGATCTTTATGTATAAGGTGAAGGTGGAGTCATTTTTCTGATGTTGAAGAAAACAGTCACTTATCAGAGAGATAGACAAGCAGTTACAGAGTGTGAGTAGTTAAGAGGATAAATACTAGAGCCGGACCTTCCGGGTTCGAGTCCTGGATCCACCGCTTGCCAGCTCTGTGTGTGGTACTGTGATACTTCTGCTACTTTATCTTCTCAGTGACTCACTAACTGTAAAACGGTGGTGATAATGATGCCTGCTTTATATTTTGCTCTGAGGATCGAAAAACTTAAATATGCCAAGTCCTTGGAACACCTTTACATGCATCATCATCATCATGATTATTTTTCGGCAGTAACACAGAACTGACATGACTGAATGAGGTTGGAGGCAGAGATGAATGAATATAAAATGATGTATTCAGAAGGAGGCATTTAGATGTCAGTCATTGCTGCTTCAGCATCACTTTTTCCAGTTCAGATACCTACATCTTGATAGATTTTATTTCGCCAGTTAGAGTGAAAGCAGTGATTTTATTAGTTGAACTCCACAGTTAAACAGGACCTCAGGAGGTACACAATTTGCCCACTAACACATTGTTGACCGGGATATTTTTGCAGAAACTAACGCCTGTGGTATTAATGTGTCTCTGGTCAATAATGTGTTAAGGGTATCTCATACCCTCCTGTTGTCCCTCTAAATTCCTGGGCCCTTTGTCTGCAGAATGGGTTTAGTCAGAAGCACTTCTTACAGTTTCACAGGCTTCAAGAGAGCTTAGAGGTGGATCTAGGCCCCAAAGTAAAAATACCTAGAATGAGAACTTTTGTGAGTCACACAAAACTGAGTCACAGAAGAATCTGCAAAATTCTTAAATTTATTAACTTACCACTTTTGTGAAGAGGAAAGATAAGTGAACTCCGTGTTGCTAAAGGTGTTGAAGTAGGAATTGGTTGACCTGCCAGGGTGCCTTAGTTAGTTGCTAGTGTTCACCGCTCAGTTGTGTATTACTCTTTGCAAGTCCATGGACTAGAGCCTGTCAGGCTCCTCTGTCCGTGAAATTCTCCAGGCAAGAATACTGGAGTGGGTTGCCATGCTCTCTCCCCAGGGAACTTTCCTGACCCAGAGATCCAACCTGGGTCTCCTGCACTGCCGGCAGATTCTTTATCATCTGAGCCACCAGGGTGCCTTGGGTGGAGCTAATTGCTTAAGTTGCCTTCAGTTCTGCGGTTCAGTGACTCAAGTCCAACTCACATTGTTTAGTTGAAGGGAGGCTCTGAGAAATCAAATGATGTGAAGTTCCACCACCGTCTAGTGGCTGCGCTGGAGCAGTTCCTCACCCTTTGTTTAAGACAGGCTCACACAGTAGCAACAAAAGGCCCACAGAATCCTAGGAAGACAGAGGTGTGAAAAAAATGTTTTTTCCTTTCTTCAGATACTGTATTTTTCCTTTTGTGGTATATTTGATTCATTTGCTTCTTCACTTACTCTTGTTAATAAGCATTAAGAAATCATTCTCTGTATAAATGAGTACAAGTAATCAGTAATTTGGGTTGCTCATTTTAAAATCTGGAGTGTATCCTCTGTTACTGAATTTGAAAACAAGTGGGCTATTTTCAGGTTTTTGACCTCTGAAATTGTGAGAATTAAAGGTCAGTTTGGTTTTCTGAAAAATCTTTGTTTTGGTATCAAAATTAAAAGTGAAAGTGAAGTCACTCAGTCATGTCCGACCTTTTGCGATCCCACGGACTGTAGCCTACCAGGCTCCTCTGTCCATGGGATTTTCCAGGGAATAGTACTGGAGTGGATTGCCATTTCCTTCTCCGGGGGATCTTCCCAACCCAGGGATCTCCCGCATCGAACCTGGGTCTCCCGCATTGTAGACAGACGCTTTACCGTCTGAGCCACCAAGGAAGTCAAATTAAAAGTGTCCCGGGTATAATTTGAAAAAAAAAAAAAAAATTCTAAACTTCCTATCCAGAGAGAGTAAAATAATTAGTGAGGTAACATGTCAAGTGTAAGGGCAGGAGCAGAGCTGGATACTAACAGTTATGTTGTGTAACCCTAGACTCATCACCTAACCGTCTGTGACTCGCTTTCCTCATCTGTAACATGGAGTTAATAATTCTTAAAACATGAGGTGGTTATGAGTATGGAGAAATGTAAAGGCGAGTAACAGTGACGTGTGCTTTATTAGTCATCGTGTTGCCTCATTAATCCTCCCACCAGCTCTGTGAAGTAAGTAACAGCACCATTTTGCAGATGACGGTACAGAAGCTTGGAGAGATGAACTAAGTTACCGCAGTTGAGACTGGAACTCAGGTCTGGCTGTGAGTTAGAGACGGTGGCTCCCCACCGTTGTATGCTTTTGTTCAGTCCCAAGTCCTGCGCCTCCAGTAAATGTTTGTTCCTTTTCACTTTCTTTTGCAGGGTTAGTGAAAATGTCTATACAGTGAGAATTTTTTATGGTAGTAATCACAGTGTTACAGCTCTCAAAATATTCTTTGGAATATTCCTTGTATGCATGCAGTATCTTACTGCCATTCCTGAAGTGGAAAGCTATAATAGTGACTTCACTGCAGTTGCACAGTAGATACTTACTAAATAAGGGCATACCAGAATATCCAAATTAAAATTTTTTGGTCAATGTTTCAGTATCTTTGTAACTGTAAATGGTGTAAGTTATGCAAGAGTCTCTTAATCGTGGTTAATTTGTACATATTTTCACTACCACAGAATTGACAGGAATGTGGAAATTTGCCCTCTCATACTTTAGGACATGCCATATTGCATGTTGGTATTAGAATGGTGTTATCGTAGTTGGCTTTATCGTTGATTTTATATTTTATTAAATGATGGATATCTTTAAAGTCTTTTAAAATTTGCCACATATATGTTGTCTTGGCTTTTTTTTTTTTTTTTGGT
>NW_011494457.1:1023348-1027775 GCF_000754665.1 Bison bison bison | reverse complement strand
TTTTTTTGTTTTTCGCTTTTTTTTTTTTTTTAGGTAGAGATGGGGAAAGAATTGAGAAATGGAGAGTTTGGGCTATTTTCTTACTTATTCTTGATACATGTTATAATCACTTTCAATGAACAATCACTTGAACTAAAGCTTCCATTCAGGGACCATTACATTCTTTAATTCTTACATACCAGCTTAATGCCCTGAGGTCATGCAGTGAAGGCAAAGATGTCGTGGTGTTTTAAATTATATTTTATGGATTCAGCGAATCATTTCACATCATCTTGTTGATATTTCCTTTCTCTTCAGATTTTTTTTTCCCTGGGCTGGGGGTGTGTGGGGTGTGTGGTACTGGAATAGGAATAATAGGGAGCCAAGAATATAATGAGATCATAGGCTAGTAATTTGAAATTAAATAAATTTAAAAATATTTCCTTTACTTAGTAGAAGTTTGTAGGATGGTGTGGTTCATACGTGTGATATCTGTCATGAATCTTTGTATGCATTGAATCAGTTATTTATTTAATCATGTTCCTGACTCAGTCACTCTGGAGCGTAATTGACCTCCCCCTCGCCCCTCTTTTGGCTTCACCTGAAAGCTGATTCTGAAGGTGAACCTAGCAGAAACAGTCTGTGTGAAAACTGGGTATCACTTGTAGAATTTGGACAAGCTATTCATGACGTTTTATTTTCAACGAGTTTAATAACCTGTTGGGTGCCTAAATAAAACTGAGTTAATTATAGTGTAACCTTTTGTTCTGTTTGGAGAGTGTTAAGGGATTTTTGAATACCCTCCAAAATTCACCTTCATCAAGTGAGCTTAGAAAGCTCTTTCTAGAGCAGGAATTCTCAAAACTTTATTTGCATGACGGTTCCTCCTCCTTCTGGCCACTCTTTTTTTTTTTTTTTAAAGCCTAGTAGATTTTCCCTCCTGTTTGGAGATAGTAGTGATGAATTTTAGAGTTGAATGCACCTGTTTTCAGCTGTGGCTCTACTGCTCATTGGCTTTGTGATATTGGGCAAGGGAATTAATCTTTGTCAATCTCTTGTTTCTTCGTAGGATAGATGTAAGGGGTAAATAAAGTTACGTGTAAAGCATTTAGCACATAATAGGCATTTAATTTGGAGAAGGAAATGGCAACCCACTCCAGTGTTCTTGCCTGGAGGATTGGTGGGCTGCCATCTCTGGGGTCACACAGAGTCGGACACGACTGAAGCGACTTAGCAGCAGCAGCAGGCATTTAATTCTTGTTAAGTTTCATAGCACCCGAAATTTTTCTTTTGTAGCACAAGTCCCAGTTGCAGCTAAATCGTTATGTAGTTATTTTATGTTTTTCTTCTAGTAAACTTCACGAGGCTGTCTCTTCATGACTCTATTCCTGGCATGCAGCGTAGTGATTGGCAGGGCATATGATAAATGCTCAGTAAATGCTTGTTGAACGAATGAAAGTAAAGTGGTAATGTTTCTTCTGGTTGATCAGGTCAGAGCTTTGGAGTCATTTTCTCTTTCTTTCCCACTTCACATTCACTCCATTGACAAATCCTCTTAGCTTCTTCCATATGCATGATCTGATCACTTCTTACCACCTCCCTTGTCTAAGCCATCTGTATTACTTTCCTGTGGCTGCTATAACAAATTACCAGAAACTTGGTGTCTTAAAAAGACAGTGCATATTTATTCTCTCACAGCTCTGAAGGTCAGATGTCTAAAACCAGTTTCACTGGGCTGAAATCAAGGTATCAGCCGCAGAGCTGCAGTCTTTCTAGAAGTCTTAGGGGAGTCTGTTCCTCACCTCTTCCAGCTTCTGGTGACTGCTGGCATTCCTTGGCTTGAGGTGGTGTCTCTTCAGTCTTCAGGGCCAGCATTTTCAAATGTCTCTCTGCACGTCTTCTCCTCTGTTTGTCCCATCTCTCCCTGCCTGTTTTATAAAGAAATTGCATTTAAGGCTCACCCAGATAATGCAGAATAATTGCTCCATCTCAAGATCCTTAGCTTAATCACGGCTGCAAAGATCACCCTTCTTTTCTAACATATGAGTTCCAGTGTTAGGATATGAAGGATGTGGATATCTCTTATGGTACCATTTTCAGTCTACTGCATTCTGCCCTTTGAACCTCAAAGATTCATATTTGTCCCACAGGCAAAATACATTCATCCCATTCTGACATTCCAGAGTCTCAACCCATTGCAGTATCAAGTCCAGAATCTCATCTAAATATCATCAGCTCAAAAGTCCAAAATCTCATCATCTAAATCAGGTAGAGGTGAGACTCTGGGTGTGATCCATCTTGGGGAAAAATTTCTATCTCTGGGCCTGGAAAACTAGAAAACGAGTTATGTGTTCCCAAAATACAGTGGTGGGACATGCAAAATATGACCATCATGGACGTTCCCAAATCCAAAAAGGAGGAGATACAAGGAATAAGTGTGTCACTGGTCCCAGGCAGTTTCAGAATTCAGCAGGGAGAATTTCTCAGGTTGCAGTGCCTGGAAGTAATCTTCTGTGGCCAGGGACCCTGCCCTCTGGGCCTGTGGCTCTGGCATCTGGGCCCAAGTCTCAGTTCTTAGAGTTATCCTTACTTTTTCTTGAAGGGTAAGTAGTGCATGTTTTCAACTGAGTGGTTTTATTAGTAGTTAAATTGCCTGTAGAATTTTGGTAGTCCAACAGTCTTTCTTTTACTTTATTCTCTTTCTGCCCCTTTCAGGCCAAGCTGGCAGTGTTTCTGCTGGTAAAACATTCTCAGAAACCTTTTGAGTCTCCTGTGTGTATCTCAGGGATTCTTGTCATTAGACAAGAAGGTCCTCCAATCTCATATTGCTTCCTAGCTTCTGCTTAGGTGGTTGGGTGAGGGGTCCCTGAGTCACATGTGTAATCTTTCAGCACTAATGAAAGGTTGCCCAGACACACTCTTGGCTTTTTCTCCATAGCAGTGCTTTCTTAATAGGGTATCTCCTAATTTTAGCGTTTTTGTGATCTAGACAAGCTGAGAATTTCCCAAATCATCATGTCCTGGTTTCTTTTAACATTTCGCCCATCTGTTTATCTTTCCTCTTGCATTTTGCCATAAGCAACAAGGAAAAACCAGGTCACATCTTCAACTTGTTGCTTGAAAATCTCTTTAGCTAAATACTGAAGTTCATTGCTTATCCTTGCTAAATATCCAACTTTTCCTTTTCACACAACTTCTGGACAGAGTTCACATAAGTTTTTTTTTGTTTTTTTTTTGGCCACTATTTAAAAAGGATTATTTTTCCTTCGGTTCTTAATAATGTTCCTCATTTTCTTCTGAGCTCTCACCAGAAGCACCTTTAATGTTTGTTTTTTACCAGCTTTCTGTTTATGATGACATATGTATTCTAATAAATGAGATAGACTTTATTTGTTGTGCTTCTCACTTCCTCCTGAGCTCTTACCAGGAATGTTTTCAACATCCATATTTCTACGAACAGTCTGTTTAAGGCAATCTAGGCTCTAACGGAGAAGGCAGTGGCAACCCACTCCAGTACTCTTGCTTGGAAACTCCCATGGACAGAGGAGCCTGGAAGGCTGCAGTTCATGGGGTTGCGAAGAGTTGGACATGACTGAGCGACTTCACTTTGACTTTTCACTTTCATGCTTTGGAGAAGAAAATAGCAACCCACTCCAGTGTTCTTGCCTGGAGAATCCCAGGAACGGAGGAGCTTGGTGGCCTGCCGTCTTTGGGGTCGCACAGAGTTGGACATGACTGAAGTGACGCAGCAGCAGCAGCAGCAGCAGCAGCAGCAGGTCTTTAAATTAGCTTCTCAGAATCTTTCCAGCTTCCATGCGGTATTCAGTTTCAAAGTCCCATTCCATATTTTAAAGAATTTGTTATAGCAGCACCCTACTTCAAGATACCAAAATCTGTATCAGTCAATGTTCAACCAGAGAAACAGAACCAGTAGGAGATTAGGGGGTTTATTGTAAGGATTTATTGAGAAACCTGCATTAGAACTGGACATGGAACAACAGACTGGTTCCAAATAGGAAAACCAGTACGTCAAGGCTGTATATTGTCACCCTGCTTATTTAACTTATATGCAGAGTTACATCATGAGAGACGCTGGGCTGGAAGAAGCACAAGCTGGAATCAAGATTGCCGGGAGAAATATCAATAACCTCAGATATGCAGATGACACCACCCTTATGGCAGAAAGTGAAGAGGAACTAAAAAGCTTCTTGATGAAAGTGAAAGAGGAGGGTGAGAAAGTTGGCTTAAAGCTCAACATTCAGGACACGAAGATCATGGCATCTGGTCCCATCACTTCATGGCAAATAGATGGGGAAACAGTGTCAGACTTTATTTTTTTGGGCTCCAAAATCACTGCAGATGGTGATTGTAGCCATGAAATTAAAAGACACTTACTCCTTGGAAGGCAAGTTATGACCAACTTAGATAGCATATTGAAAAGCAGAGAC
>NW_011494457.1:1016564-1023248 GCF_000754665.1 Bison bison bison | reverse complement strand
CATATTGAAAAGCAGAGACATTACTTTGTCAACAAAGGTCCATTTAGTCAAGGCTATGGTTTTTCCAGTGGTTATGTATGGATGTGAAAGTTGGACTATGAAGAAAGCTGAGCACTGAAGAATTGATGCTTTTGAACTATGGTGTTGGAGAAGACTCTTGAGAGTCCCTTGGACTGCAAGGAGATCCAACCAGTCCATCCTAAAGGAGATCAGCCCTGGGTGTTCATTGGAAGGACTGATCCTAAAGCTGAAGCTCCAATACTTTGGCCACCTCATGCGAAGGGTTGACTCATTGGAAAAGACTCTGATGCTGGGAGGGATTTGGGGCAGGAGGAGAAGGGGATGACAGAGGATGAGATGGCTGGATGGCATCACCAACTCGATGGACATGAGTCTGAGTGAACTCCGGGAGTTGGTGATGGACAGGGAGGCCCGGCGTGCTGCAGTTCACGGGGTCGCAAAGAGTCGGACACGACAGAGCGACTGGACTGAACTGATTCCTTACGTAGTTGTGGTGGCTGGCTAGGCAACTGGAACTTCATAGACTAGACTGTCAAGAAGGACAGATTGGAACTCTCAGCAGAAACTAAAGTTGGTATTGAACGTGAAATTTCTCCTTCTGAGAAACCTACTCTTAAGGCCTTTTATCTGATGGGTTCAGGCCCACCTGGATCACCTAGAATAATCTCCTTTCCTTGAAGCCACCTGATTATGAATGTTAATCACATTTGCAAAATACCTTCAAAAGCAACACTTAGGTTGGTGTTTGAATAACTGGGGACCTTAGCCTAACCAAGTAGACAGAACTCTGTGTGTATGTACGCTTAGTCGTGTCTGACTCTTTGCGACCCTATGGACTGTAGCCTGGTAGGCTCCTCTGTCCATGGGATTTTCCAGGCAATAATACTGGAATGGATTGCCATTTCCTTCTCCAGGGGATCTTCCCTGCCCAAGGATCGAAACTGCATCTCCTTCATGTCCTGCATTGGCAGGCAGATTCTTTACCACTGAGTCACCTGGGATGTTCAGACACAGCTGACCATCACTGTCTTATTGTTATCTCTTGCCTAGATTATTGCAGTAGCTTCCTTTGAACTTGACTCCCTGCTTCTGCCCTTGACTTCTTATGCTGTGCTGTCCACATACGTCCTAGGTTTTATGATTTGCTCTCCAGAGACAGTTTCATGATCGCCCCCGCCCTATGCTCACTGTACAGCAGCCCCCCTGGATTCCTCGATGTTACTGGGTTGTGCCGGGTCTTTGTGTTGGCTGTTTCCTCTGCCTGAAATCCCGATCCCTGGATCTTCACATGGTTTACTTCCTTACTCTTTTCAGATCTTTGCTCAGATGTCACATTTTTAGACCATCATGTATAAAAAAGCCACTTTACTCCCAAATCCCAGGCTTTCCCGATTTTCCTTACCCTGCCTCACTTTCTCCACAGAACTATTCAACCCGTGGCGTCTGTCTGTTTGTTGTCTGTCTCCTGCCACTAGACGATAGTCTCTACAAGGGGCAGCTACCTTGTTTTGTTTATTGTTGTTTCCTAAGTACCATTAGTACTTGGCATGTAGTAGGTGCTTCATTGGAGAAGGCAATGGCACCCCACTCCAGTACTCTTGCCTGGGGAATCCCATGGATGGAGGAGCCTGGTCGGCTGCAGTCCATGGGGTCGCTAAGAGTCAGTGAGTGACTTCACTTTCACTTTTCCCTTTCCTGCATTGGAGAAGGAAATGGCAACCCACTCCAGTACTCTTGCCTGGAGAATCCCAGGGACGGGGGAGCCTGGTGGGCTGCCGTCTATGGGGTTGCACAGAGTCGGACGCGACTGAAGGAACTTAGCAGCAGCAGCAGGTGCTTCATAAATATTTTTTGAATGAAAAAGTGAAGGAATGGATATTTTCATTTATATTTTCCCTCTCATGTGGTATTGAACATAGTTGATCACTTTCTTTCTTGACCCATTTTCTGTTCTTGCTATGACATTATTCGGGCTTCGCTGGGGCTCAGCAGTGAAGAACCCGCCTGCCAGTGCCAGAGACCCTGGTTCCATCCCTCGGTGGTTAAGATCCCCTGGAGAAGGAAATGGCAACGCACTCCAGTACTCTTGCCTGGGAAAGCCCATGGACAGAGGAGCCTGGGGGGCCACTAGTTCTTCACCTAGTACCTTGTCCCTTCTTTCTACCTCTCCTGCAGTAGTTTCTCAGCCTCTTGCTAGCTCTTCTTCACCCTGACCCAAGTGTGGGATTTTCTCAGGACTCTGGCTCAAACCCTCAAACCTCTTACTCTCTCTATAAGAGATCTTATCTAGTTCCATAGCTTTAAACACCAACTATATGCTGATGATTCCCAAATGTGTCTATCTTTTTTAATACAAATCACTTTGCCACTTCTACTTGGATGTCTCACAGACATCTCAAATTTACATTTCAAACTAAACTTTTAACCTTCCTTGCCTCTTGTCAGAGTTGTTCCTAGTCCAGTGTTCTCCTCCATTTCTGTGAATGGTGCTTCTGTCTACATAAGTTACATAAGCCAGAATTCAGAGGGTCATCTCTGACATATTCTTGTATCCTTTCATCCATTCCATCATCAATTTCTATTAATAATCACTCTATAAATATTATCTCATTTGTCAACTTCTCATTTCTTCTACTGAAGCCACTCTAGTCCAAGCCATGCCCTTTCCAGGACCACTTCAATAAATTCTTGGCTAATTTTCCTGCTTACATCCTTCCCTCTAACCATAATCATTTCTCCACACCGAACCCCAAGTTTCAAATGCAGGTCTAATCATATCACCAGTCCTTGTTCCCTAGGCTTTCTCTGTCTATAGGTTCCAAGCAGATAACTTATATGAATGGAATTGGATAGGTCAGAGGTTTTATACGGAATGGTAGGAACTACTGCAGTTGGAGAGAAGAACGTGCCCTGTCTAGAGAGGGCAGCCAGTACTCAGTGTTGATTTATTGTTGGCATTTGGGAAATATAGATCCAGAGTTGCTGATCTGATTTTTTTCCCAGGGGAGCCAGAAGTCTGGGTTTTTTTTAATTGTGAATTTTCTCTATATTAAAACGTTGACAACCAGTTTGAATTGAAAAATTTTCTATACTTAGGAATACATTTAATGAAAAATGTAAAAAAACTTTTACATTGAAAATCACAAAACATGGCTGAGAAAAAGAAGACCCAAATAAGTGGAGATGCACCGTGTTAATGGTTTGAAAGACCCAGTGCTGTTGAACAGTCCAGTAGTCCCAAATAATCTACTAAGATGCAGTGTGTTTACAGACTCAGTTCCTGAAGGCTTCTATTTTTGGGGGGTGTGTGGAAATTGACATGCTGAATCTAGAATATGTGAACCTGTGAAGAACTTATGATAGCCAAACTATTTAGACGTGGGAGAATAAACTTAGATGACTTAAATTACCTGATTTTAGGACTTACTGTATAACTAGACTAATCAAGACGCTGTGGTATTGGTATTAAAAACCATGTTGATCATTGACCACAATAGAGTCTTGAAAGGGACATATATGATCAGTTGATTTTTCAGCAAAGGCCAAAAGATAATTCAGCGGGGAAAGGATAGTCTTGTCAAAAAATGTTGCTAGAACAGTTGGATGGATATTTGTATGTAAAGAAATGTCTTAATCCTTATCTGACACTATGCAGAAGAATTAATTTGAAGTGACTCATAAACCTAAATATACAAACTGAAGCCATAAAATGTATAGGCAAAATTAAAAGAGAAAATCTTTGTGGCCTTGAAATAGGCAGAGATTGTTTTAGGACCCCGAAAGCTCTAACCAACCATAGAAGAAAAAAATTGGTAAGTCAGACCTTTATAAAAAGTAAAACTTTCTGTTCTGTAAAATACATTGTAAGAAAATGAAAAGGTAAATCACAGACTGGAAGGAAATATTACACACACACATATGCTGCATATGTACACACACACCTATGACTTGAATCCAGAATATATAAAACATTTTAAAATTCAGTAATGTAACAAATGGCCCTGTTAAAAATGAGCAGAAGTTTGAAGAGACCCTTTACAGAAGAAAATATATTTGAATGTCTGAAAGCATATGAATAGGTGCCCAACATCATTAGTTACCAGGGAAATAAAAATTAAAAACACAGTGAGATACCACTTCATACCCACAAGGGTAGCTAAAATTAAAAAAAAAAAAAAAAAAAAATCCAAGTATTGGTGAGGATTTGAAAAGCTAGAATTAATCTATGTTGCTGGTGGGAGCGTGAAATGGTACAACCACTTTGGAAAACAACTGGTCAGTTTCTCCTAAAGTTAAACATGTACTTACCATGCAACCCAGCCATCCTGCACTTTGGTGTTTATTAAAGAGAAATGAAACCATATTCACAGAAAGACACATTAATTTTCATAGTACCTAATAGCCGAAAAACTGGAAACAGTCCAAATAACCATCATCAGAAGGTCAATAGATAAACCAATAGATAAAACAGTGGATTATCAGTTTATGCAACAATGTGAATGAATCTCAAAAACATGTTGAGTGAAAGTAAGAAATGAAAGAGAACTTACTGTATGGTTTCATTTATATTGAAGTTTTAGAATAAGTGAAACTAATTTATAGTAACGAAAATTAGGTCAGTGGTTGGCCTGGTGATGAGTGTGGAGACTGACTGCAAAATGACATGAGGGACGATGGGAATGTTTTTTCTTGCTTAGGCGTGGTGACAGCACAATGGTGTACATTTGTCAAAACTCATTGAACTTCTTGGAAATGTACACTTCAAATGTGTGCATTTTATTGTGAGTAAATTATGCCTCAGAGTTTATTTAAAAAATACTGTACAGGTCAACACTCTGGACTAGACAAAAGTTGTTTGCCTGCCAAATTTGGTTGAGGTCAGCCAGTTTCTAACAGCTGATCTCTACCCCCACCCACACATGCACTGCAGGAGTGCCTGGCCTATAATAGGCCTTCAAATTTCTGTTTAAGGAGTTGCAGCTCCATTGTAAGAAAATATCCCATCCTTCAGCCTCCTGCAATTTTCTGACTCCAGTCATTATGAAGTTAAGTGGCCTCTCCTGGCCAAAGTACCTTGAGGACAGATCATATATATATGTATATGTGTGTGTATATATATACACACACGCATATGAAAATTATGTTTGGCATAAAAGCAGAGACTGGATAAGCTCTTCTTGCTTAGAATCTGTTTCAGCTTCTATTTCTTTGTCTTGAGCATTTACACTCTGCCTGCAGTGCAGAAGATGCAGGTTTGATCCCTGGGTCGGGAAGATCCCCTGGAGAAGGAAATGGCAACCCACTCCAGTGTTCTTGCCTGGAAGATCCCATGGACAGAGGGCCTGGCAAGCTACAGTCCATGGGGTTGCAAAAAAGTCGGACACGACTTGGTGACTAAACAACAAAGCAGAATTATTACATGTTTTTTTCAACCAGAACTTTAAAAAGCACTAGTTATCATTCTGTTCTGATACTTGGTACCTTCCTTTGATAGTGCTGCTCTGAATTCTCCAAGTAACCTTCCTGCCCTTCCCTGAACTATGTCCTTGGCCATTTTAAAAGTTAGCCTGAGGCTTAACTGTACAGAAGAACTTTCCTTGATCAATACAGCCTCAAACTTGTTTTCACACTCTCCTCTCCCTGTAGTACTCTCTTATTACTCCTCTTTCTTTTTTTTTGGCCAAGTCACGAGGTGTGCAGGATATTAGTTTCCTGACCAGGGATCGAACCCATGCTCCCTGTGCCGAGTCCTACCTCTGGACTTCCAGGGAATTTCTTATTTCTCTCTCTTTTTTTTAACTTAACATTTCTTTTTTTCACCAAGACCTTTTCTTCCTGTTGACATTGTAGTTCACTGAGAGTAGGGAGGGGTAGCTGTACTGTTTTCTCTGTGTATCTAAGATCTGTGCCAAGTGGGTTTAATAACTAAAAGCATATTGACTGTACATTCTACTGTGAAGGTAAATTACGTGCAACTCAAAGCCCATAATGGTTAGAAGTACGGTACTTTAGATACTGGACTAGGTCATTTCTCCACCTTTTCTTGGCATAAGCCCCTGGAAAGGAAGCCAGGGAGATTAAGAGTTGCCTCTATCTGATAATAGCCCAGAAACTTAAGAGGAGGCAGTTCCCACAGCAGCAATCTGAGTCCAGTAAGACAGCTTAATGAACTGCCTGTACCTGTACAATTATAAGAGTTTGTCTCTGTGCTGAGATATCAGAGGAACTGATGAAAAGAAAGTTAATAGGAATATGAGAATGAGGAAAAAAGAAGTGGGGATTGGAATTGCATAGTGTGTAATCTTGATAGTTCCAGTTCTAGTTCAGTCGCTCAGTCGTGTCCAACTCTTTGCGACCCCATGAACCGCAGCATGCCAGGCCTCCCTGTCCATCACCAACTCCTGGAGTTCACTCAAACACATGTCCTTTGAGTCAGTGATGCCATCCAACCATCTCATTCTCTGTCATCCCCTTCTCCTCCTGCCCTCAATCTTTCCCAGCATCAGGGTCTTTTCAAATGAGTCAGCTCTTCACATCAGGTGGCCAAAGTATTGGAGTTTCAGCTTCAACGTCAGTCCTTCCAATGAATATTCAGGACGGATTTCCTTTAGGATGGACTGGTTGGATCTCCTTGCAGTCCAAGGGACTCTCAAGGGTCTTTTC
>NW_011494457.1:993653-1016464 GCF_000754665.1 Bison bison bison | reverse complement strand
TCTTCGGCACTCAGCTTTCTTTATAGTCCAACTCTCACATCCATACACGACCACTGGAAAAACCATAGCCTTGATTAGACGGACCTTTGTTGACAAAGTAATGTCTCTGCTTTTCAATATACTGTCTAGATTGGTCATAACTTTCCTTCCAAGGAGTAAGCATCTTTTAATTTCATGGCTGCAGTCACCAACTACAATGATTTTGGAGCCCAGAAAAATAAAGTCAGCCAACTGTTTCCACTGTTTCCCCATCTATTTGCCATGAAGTGATGGGACCAGATACCATGATCTTCGTTTTCTAAATGTTGAGCTTTAAGCCAACTTTTTCACCCTCCTCTTTCACCTTCATCAAGAGGGGCTCTTTAGTTCTTCACTTTCTTCCATAAGGGTGGTGTCACCTGCATATCTGAGATTATTAATATTTCTCCCAGCAATCTTGATTCCAGCTTGTGCTTCCTCCAGCCCAGTGTTTCCATGATGTACTCTGCATATAAGTTAAATAATCAGGGTGACAATATGCAGCCTTGATGTACTCCTTTTCCTATTTGGAACCAGTCTGTTGTTCCATGTCCAGTTCTGCTTCCTGACCTGCATACAGGTTTCTCAAGAGGCAGGTCAGGTAGTCTGGTATTTCCATCTCTTTCAGAATTTTCCACAGTTTATTGTGATCCACACTGTCAAAGGCTTTGGCATAGTCAATAAAGCAGAAATAAATGTTTTTCTGGAACCCTCTTGCTTTTTCAGTGATCCATTGGATGTTGGCAATTTGATCTCTGATTCCTCTGCCTTTTCTAAAACCAGCTTGAACATCTGGAAGTTCATGGTTCACGTATTGCTAAAGCCTGGCTTGGAGAATTTAAGCATTACTTTACTAGCATGTGAGATGAGTGCAATTCTGCGGTGGTTTGAGCATTCTTTGGCGCTGCTTTTCTTTGGGATTAGAATGAAAACTGACCTTTTCCAGTCCTGTGGCCACTGCTGAGTTTTCCAGATTTGCTGGCATATTGAGTGTAGCACTTTCACAGCATCATCTTTCAGGATTTGAAATAGCTCCACTGGAATTCCATCACCTCCACTAGCTTTGTTTCTAGTGATGCTTCCTAAGGCCCACTTGATTTCACATTCCCGGATGTCTGGCTCTAGGTGAGTGATCACACCATCATGATTATCTGGGTTGTGAAGATCTTTTTTGTACAGTTCTTCTGTGTATTCTTGCCACCTCTTCTTAATATCTTCTGCTTCTGTTAGGTCCCTACTATTTCTATCCTTTATTGAGCCTATCCTTGCATGAAATGTTCCCTTGGTATCTAATTTTCTGGAAGAGATCTCTAGTCTTTCCCATTCTACTGTTTTCCTCTATTTCTTTACATTGATCGCTGAGGAAGGCTTTCTTATCTCTCCTTGCTATTCTTTGGAACTCTGCATTCAAATGGGTTTATCTTTACTTTTCTCCTTTGCTTTTCACTTCCCTTCTTTTCACAGCTATTTGTAAGGCCTCCCCAGACAGCCATTTTGCTTTTTTGCATTTCTTGGGGATGATCTTGATTCCTGTCTCCTGTACAATGTCACGAACCTCCGTCCATAGTTCATCAGGCACTCTGTCTATCAGATCTAGTCCCTTAAATCAATTTCTCACTTCCACTGTATAATTATAAGGGATTTGATTTAGGTCATACCTAAATGGTCTAGTGGTTTTCTCCACTTTCTTCAATTTAAGTCTGAATTTGGCAATAAGGAGCTCATGATCTGAGCCACAGTCAGCTCCCGGTCTTGTTTTTGCTGACTGTATAGAGCTTCTCCATCTTTGACTGCAAAGAATATAATCAATCTCATTTCAGTGTCGACCATCCAGTGATGTCCATGTGTAGAGTCTTCTCTTGTGTTGTTGGAAGAAGGTGTTTGCTATGACCAGTGCGTTCTCTTGGCAAAACTCTATTAGCCTTTGCCCTGCTTCATTCTGTACTCCAAGGCCAAGTTTGCCTGTTACTCCAGGTGTTTCTTGACTTCCTACTTTTGCATTCCAGTCCCCTATAATGAAAAGGACATCTTTTTTGGGTGTTAGTTCTAGAAGGTCTTGTAGGTCTTCATAGAACCGTTCACCTTCAGCTTCTTCAGCATTACTGGTTGGAGCATAGACTTGGATTACCATGATATTGAATGGTTTGCCTTGGAAATGAACAGAAATCATTCTGTTGTTTTTGAGATTGCATCCAAGTACTGCATTTCGGACTCTCTTGTTGACTGTGATGATTACTCCATTTCTTCTGAGGGATTCCTGCCCGCAGTAGTAGATATAATGGTCATCTGAGTTAAATTCCCTCACTCCAGTCCATCTTAGTTTACTGGTTCCTAGAATGTCAGTGTTCACTCTTGCCATCTCCTGTTTGACCACTTCCAATTTGCCTTGATTCATGGACTTAACGTTCCAAGTTCCTATGCAGTATTGCTCTTTCCAGCGTCCAACCTTGCTTCTATCAGTCCCATCCACAACTGGGTGGTGGTTTTGCTTTGCTTCCATCCCTTCATTCCTTCTCGAGTTATTTCTCCATTATCTCCAGTAGCATATTGGGCACCTACTGACCTGGGGAGATCATCTTTCAGTGTCCTGTCTTTTTGCCTTCATACTGTTTCTGGGGTTCTCAAGGCAAGAATACTGAAGTGGTTTGCCATTCCCTTCTCCAGTGGACCACATTCTGTCAGACCTCTCCACCATTTTAATTTAGAAAGATCTGTTATACTTGTTTTCTGCTTATGCCTGTGCTATAATTAGTATCATACTGAAGAAAGAGGACAGTGGTTTCTGCTTTTCAGAATATATTGTTTCAAATCCCTATTATATTTGAAGGACTCAGAATCTGGTTTAGTTACTTCACTATCTAAGATTAAATTTACTTTCTTTGTAGATTACCACTGACACTTCAGAAGCATTGCAGTTTCTCTACATCCTTACCAGTGCTTGTTGTTTTGTTTTTTTTCTTAGTAGATATCCTAATGTTATCTCTGAGATGGTAGTCTTTTTATGTATTTAGTGTTTTCATATATGATTGGTGGCATAATGTTGCCTCTGTAGTTATTATCACATTACTGTTCTTCCACAGCACTTATCAGTCATACCTGCAGTGCTTTTTTTGTTTTTCAGTTGTTACCATAAGAGCAGGGACCTTGTCTGTCTGCATCACTAGTGTCTCTAGGGCTGAGACAGAACTTGATCACTTATAGTTGCTTAGCGAGTATTTGATGAATGAATGAATGGAAAGTAGAGAGGCATCGTATAGTGGTTGAAACCAAAGACTTTGGCATCAGACGGACTTGGGTTTGAATCCTGGTTTCCTTATTTATAAAATGGTTTGATAGTGCCTTCCTCATAGGATTGTGGTGAGATTAAATGAGATCACATATGTAAAACCCTTGGTGCTGCACCTGGCATGTTGTGATTATCTGAAAAGTGGCGGCTTTTATTAGTAGAGAGAGGTCAGCTGGCCAACGGGGCATCAGTAGGCTTGGGACTTAAAAAAAAACACCTCATTTTGTCACTAATAAGCTGTATAATATTGAACAAGTTTTCTAACATCTAATTTTTTCCCTCTGTAAGAGCATTAAGTTAGATGACCCCTAAAAAGCCCTTCTGTGATTTCATTTGATCCTTATATTTATCACGATGTTCATTCCAGCAGTCTTTACCATTTCACACTGTCTCAACTTTAATTAGGGTAGGTGGTTGTTAATCTCGGTCTGAATCTCAGAAGCATCTAAATGATAGAATTAATTTCAAAGAATGTTTTATAGAGAAGATCATCCCATTTCAAAAGTTAAACCATTAAAATAGTTGAAGACTCATTTGGCCCTGCATGAGGTGTTCAGCAGTGATCTAATTAATATGCCAGGTTGTGTGTGGCCGCTCCGGGATCATAGAAATGGAGGAATGCAGATCGTAATGTCGATTGCAGCAACAGTTTGGTGGTTTTGCTGGGTTGTGTTGCACTCAACTCTTAAGACTTGCGTTAAAGATACCGTTTTGTCCATTGTTCTGCTGCTGACTGATGGAATAAATAAAATCATTTTTAAGGGAAGACTTTTGACTTCTGAAATGTTGCTGGCTCTGTCCCTGTTTTTCTTAGCAAATATGGGCCCAGATATTTAAACTCAGTCTGGCTGGATTTGAGAGGAAGAGAATTTCATTAGTTTTCCCAACTAAGTAAAATGGTATGACTCCATCCAGCAGTTTTTTTTTTTTTTTTTGTGCCAATGACTCAGAGCAGATAATGGAAGAAGCTTGTTCTTTATTGAGTATTTTATGCTAGCCACTGTTGGGTGCTTTCGTGTCTGCTGTCTCATTTGGTTTTGTTTGTTGACGGAATAGTGTTGCTCAGTGTCACCACCCTAAATCACTCACAGACAGTCCTGCAATGGTTTTATGTGAGCCCCTATAAGCTTTTCTTAGGGAGTCACTGCTGCAACCCCAAGAAAGTACCAGTATACACTGCCTTCAAGGAGAAGCTCTTTTGATTTCATTAAAGGCAAATAACTTGGATAACTTTTGCCATCAAACTCCCTGGTCTCTTCAGAGGTGCTTTCCGGTGGTCTGCAAGTAGGAATCCTAAACGCTTTCCTCGCTGAAGAAATAGTACAGTTGGTGATTAGACCCCCAGATGAAACACACACGCGTATGTGTAAACTTCCTTATCTGTTAGTCCAGTAGTCATGTGGAAGACTTTCTGGGATTTAGATCTCTGTTTAAACATTTGTTTAGTGTAGGGGCCATGGAAGCCACTTGATAGTTGTGTGACCCTGAACTAGTACCGCCTTCTCTCGGCCTGTGTCCTCATCCGTTAGAGGGGGATATAATTCTCTCGTAGGAGTGACGTCAAGATGAGTGACGTAACATAGGGAAAGCCCCACAGATGTTGGTACTGTCCATTGCTCCTCTTTCCATTCTGTTTTTGAAATGACAGTAAAATCTCTTTGAGCATAACTTGGTTTGTTAATGCCTTTGTCAAAGTTGCTTATTCACATGTCACAGGGATTGACAATGAAATTTATTTTTCTTTCCTTGTCAATTACAAATGCTATTAGAAATTTATTCTTGTTCAGACTTTGGAATGAGGAAAGTTTCTTAAAAGCAGAATTAAGTGAGCTTGCTTTAGACATCCTTCTGAGATCTAGCCAACTTGGACAGAATTAGAATTGCGTTCATAGTGGAGTTCCCACCTGGAACATAGTTGGCCGTAAGAAAGGTTGTGCAATCACATGCCTTATCAGATGCTCAGTAAGTTTATTGTTGCCTGAAAAACTGGAGGAAGTTCCCTCCTCCTTTCTTTTTCGTCAAGAAGCTGATTGTGGATTAGGAGATGAGTAAATGAAAATGAATCTGACTTTGGCAATTGGAGAATGAGAAAAATGCTAACCCCGGGCATCTAGGCTTGTTTCAGCTTCCCAGGGAGCTCCTCAGAGGTCTCGACCTATGGGTAGTAAGTGCTCAAAACAAAACAAAAACTGTACCGTGGAGCCTGGACTTGGTAGGGTAATTTAAAAGATTTCAGGTTGATAATGGGGATGCAGAGGTGATTTTCACTGGCCAAATCAATTCTGGTGTTTTGGTTTTACTCATCTAAAATTCTTCTGGGTAAACATTATTGTTCTTTTTGAATGCATTCTTTCCAGAGTAGCAGGAATGATCTTAAAAACACAAATTGAATCCTGTCACTTCTCTCTCTGAAACCCTCACCTCCAGCCGTCTCCCATCACAGTTAGAGTAGAATGGGTGTTTCTTCCTGTGACCCGCATCCCACACACGCCTTGTCTGCACTCGCCTCACAGCATGGGCCCTTTCCCTCAGTCAGCCACGCAGTCATCCCTTGGTCTCTCTTCAGTGGTCCAGCTTTCCTTATCACCGTATTTAAAAAGTAGGTGCTTTCTGCCGCAGAATTCCTTCTTTGTTCTCTTTTATAACCTGGTAACGATTTGTACTTAGTTTTCTTCTTGATGGCTTGCTTACTTGCTTGTTTTTGTCTTTCTGTGCTCTGAAATTATGAACTCTATGAGGGCAGAGACCATGATTTTTGTCTAGCATGTGTTGGCTTGTGGTAGGCTTTAAATAAATATTCATTGAATGAATGGCAGTTTGATAATTTCTGCTTTACAGGGAAACAGGTGCTTTAGTTTTTAGACGAGCGCACATCTTCCTACTGACCTTAATCTACAAGACGATAAAGGTCACTGTGCGGCCTTTTTTAGGTGCTTTGTTTCCCTGGTTGCATTTTGGTTAAATTAATTTAGATGGTTCTTGGGAACTTTTTCCTGGCCAGAGTTGGATTAGCTCTTCTTGTTTGGTCTGTGGCACGGTGTGCTCACCCCTTTCATAAAACAGGTCACCACTGGATTTTATCATTGTGTCCTCAGAACTCAGCTTAGTGCCTGGCACCTGCTAGCTGTGCTTGGTAAGTATTTGTTCAGTGAAAACTAAGTGTTAGAATTGAGATATATATATTAAGAACAGTTTTTACTCTGGTAGATTATGGGGCTCATTGGTTCCAAGAATCACTTTGTTCTTTGTTACTCAGGTTCTCCAGATCATGACATAAGTTTAAAAAAAAAATCAGATCTTTTTTTTTTTTTTTAAGAGAAAATGTAATACCAATTCATGACAAAAACTCTCAGGAAACCAACAATAGAAGGGAATTTCCTCAGTCAGGTAAAGTACTTTTAAGAAAAATCAAATCAGATCTTTTTAATGGACTACATTTCAAACACACGTGTAAGTAAAGAGACTAATAAAATCAACCGCCACCATGGATCTACCACCCAGCTTCAGCAGTTATCAACACATGACCAATCTTGTTTAACCTTACTCCCCTCTTCCGCCTCAGTATTTAAAAACAAATCCCAGACATTATATCATTTCATCTGTAAATACTTCAGAAGGGTATAATCAATTTAAGAACCAGCTAACTTTTGGAAAAACCTGACAGAAAAATTCCATTTGCCTCCTTGAATCTAATTGTAGATGCCAGCTGGTGAATTTCCATGTGCTAAACCACTCCCAAGGCCTGACTCATTATTGAAAGCATATACTGCATTGTAATTGCTGAGATAGCGGCAGTTTGCTGAGATATGTTATCCTGGTGAAGTATGTTTCTGTTGGATGTAGAGAGATTACAAATAAGTGAAAACAAGTGAAATAAGTGAAAATAAGTCAGAGATAAGTTTTTTCCTTTAGTTGTTGTTCAGCGTTCAGTTGCTGCCCTATGAACTGCAGTATGCCAGACTCCCTTGTCCTTCACTGTCTCCTGGAGTTTGCTCAAACTCATGTCCGTTGAGTCGGTGAGACTGTCTAACCATCCAACCCTTTGCTTCCCTCTTCTCCTTTTGCCTTCTATTTTTCCCAGCATCGGGGTCTTTTCCAGTGAGTCAGCTTTTCACATCAGGTGGCCCATCCAGCTTTAGCATCAGTGTTTCCAATGAATATCAGGGTTGATTTCCTTTAGGATTGACTGGTTTGATCTTGCAGTCCAAGGGACTCTCATGAGTATTTTCCAGCAACAGAGTTAGAAAGCATCAATACTTTGGTGCTCAGCTTTCCTTATGATCCAACTCTCACGTCCATACATGACTACTGGAAAAACCGTGGTGGTGGTTTAGTTGGTTAAGTCGTGTCCAGCTCTATAGAAACCCCATGGACTGTAGCCTGCTAGGCTCCTCTGTCCATGGAATTCTCCAGGCAAGAATACTGGAGTGGGTTGCCATTTCCTTCTCCAGGGGATCTTCCCGACCCAGGAATTGAACCCTGCTCTCCTGCCTTGCAGGCAGATTCTTTACCCACTGAGCTGCGAGGGAAGCCCATAGCTTTGACTATACGGACCTTTGTTGGCAAAGTGATGTTTCTGTTTTTTCCTTTGGAGAGGTATAAAGACAGATACTTTTGACACGGTGCTTTACAGGCCTTTGAGATTCTGTCTGGAAGATGAAGATGAAATATAGTGTGTGGATTAACAATTTCCCACAGTACTTTGTGGCTGGATTCCTGAGAGTCACAATTAGCCATAAAATGGAAAGTAAGAGTGCTGGCAGACTTAGACCTGGAAAGACTCCTAAGCCTTGGTAGGCGGAAGGGTTGGAACCTGGGCCAGCAGAAAAGACACACGGCTCGGAAGTGGTTATGGTTAGTTTTATTCTAGAAGTTAAAGTTTTAGATCTCTTAGATCTCTGTAAATAGCCTAGGTGAAATAAAATTTCCTTTAGGACAGGAAAATAAGACACTGTTTTCTTCCAGCAAATATTTTAAAGGATTAAGTACTATTTTTAAAAAATTTGGAGATTGGCATTGAGTGAATGGTTGGACTGGAACAGTGTTCTCCTGTGATTCCAATGTTTTGTGGAAAAGAAATGGAAGGGGGGATGTAAATGATCATAACAGCCTTTAACTACTTTGGTGTTTAGGTGCTGTTTTAGTTGCTGAGTGAAGTCCAACTTTCTGCGACCCCATGCACTGTAGCCCACCAGGCTCCTCTGTTCAGGAGATTTCCCAGGCCACAATACTGGAGTGGGTTGCCATTTCCTTCTCCAGGGGATCTTCCTGACCCTGAGATCGAACCCAAGGCCTCCTGCAGGTGGATTCATCACCACCGAGCCCCCTGGAAGCCCAAGTGCTTGCTTTAACAAACCACGTGAGAGAACAAGATTCTAAGAGGCTTCAAGGCCTGTCCCTGCAAGGGTCACAGCCTTGCTTTCTCCTTGCCCGGAAGCACCAGATGAGTCTTCTGTTTGTAGCATTGGTAGGAGATGGTGAGTGTGGTGATCCCGGGATGATTCTTCACAATTTATTTTGAATGTTTTGGCAATTTGTTTTGCTTTTTTATTCCTGCCTTTGAACTCCCATAACGATTAGTTAATGCCTGTAATAAAAAGTACGTAGCACACAATGCCTTGAATAGGGATTTTGTCATAATCATCTGTGTATCCTTAGCATCTAGCACATGGTCACTTGGAAAATATTTGTTGACACATGATGGTCCGTTTCCAGCCCCGAGATGAAGTGATTTTTCAATTTCTCCTGTGGCCTTGACTCAGAATGTGGGTCACGCTAGCCCTGTGTCGGCCCCTCTCTCCATTGTTCAGTCTGGGTGCGTTTGTTCCCAGGCTCTGGTCTGTTCTCTTCTTTGGGGACCTTCTAGGGAAAGTTTGGAACAAGGGGAGCCTGTGAGACTGGAGGTGATCGATCATGTTAGGGCTCTTCCAGCTGCCATCTGGATGAAGAACTCAGTGTTGGATGAAGAATTCAGATGCCAGGAGCTCCTTGTATTTGTCGTTCTACCTCATTTACTGTGATTTGACCCCATACCTGTAACTGTGGTGTGGAATAGATTTCATTCTTGATCTGCTCCCACCACTTCTGAGTCTCTTTATCCTCATCTACCTTTTCTTTTTCTTCCCTAAAGCACTCATTACATTTTAAGATCTATGCAGTTTACTTATTATGTTTATTATTATTTTTTATGTCTCTGTCAGAATATAAGCTCTGGGAGAACAGGGGTCTCCGTCTTTCGCGATCACTGATGTGTCTTTGCAGCTACAGTGCCTGCATGAAGTAGGCCTTCACTAAATGATTGTTGAATAAATAAATGAATTGTGAGCTACTGAACTGTTGCTTTTGCTTAAATCCATGTTTTTGAAGTACCTAGAGCCTATACCAACAAAGCGGTTTATATATTTGAATATATCAGCAGTAACATCTCCTTATGGTCATTCTGGAAGATAGGTGGTATTATCTTTTTTTTTTTTAAGCATCTCTGAGCCTCAGAGAAGCTGAGCAATTTATTCCAAGATCATATGACTAATGAAGGTTGGAACTGACATACAAATCCGGATCTGACTCCAAAGCCTACGTTCTCTGCTGCCATATTATATCTTCTTAAACCATTCATTCAATAAATATTTATCTAGTTCCTACCAGGTTCTAGGCACCTTAGGCAGTCAAATAGCAGTTTATTGTGGGATACTAACCAAAGTCTTTTAAATTTTGTCATCTTCGTTGTATTCTTTATGAGCGATGAGAGGTTTAATGTGTTTATTTCATTTATCTGCAAGCTCTGCTTAAATGCAGGTAAAAATAGGTATGAAAATGCCTCTGATAAAACTTTGGTTATCCAGAGATCAATTTGCTGTCATGTTCAAGCATCCAGAAGAGTTCTGAACCCAAAATTAAGAAAAAGAAAAGCAAGTGCCTTAGATAGTCAAGAAAGAAAGACCTTTTGAGCATGTTGACAATTCCTGCGAAGACTTGAATGCCAGAAGTGCTGTGAGTAGTCACTTCTTCCAGAAATTGAGGCAGCTTGTTGATTAAACTGGCAATGTCTAGTTATAAATAGGTCAGCATTTCTTGAGAAGAAAGCCAAAAAACCTAGGTGAAAGGATATTAAGACATGCAGAGAAGGCAGAGTGGAGAATGGTGGTAGTCAGCGTAGGCAAGGTTTGAAGTGACTGGGACGCAGAATGAGTGGTAGACTCTTGAGAACCTCGATGAAGAGCCAGATCAGACACTTCTTTGTGGGTCAGAGGTGGACCAGTGCCATAGGAATACCTTCAAATGCAAAGTGTTTTGAAGCCATAGATATAAGAATCCTCTCCTTTGAATACAAATGAAAACCACAGTGAGTTACCACTTCACATCCTTTAGGATGACTATTACCAAAAAACTGAGGAGGAAAAACTGGAACCTAGGTATCCCAGTTGTAACACGGTGTAGCCACTGCGGAAAACAGTTTTGTGGTTCTTCAAAAAGTTAAGCACAGAACTGCCATAGGTACAGCAATTCTACTTCTAAGCAAATACCCAAAAGAATTGAAAGAAGGGACTTAACACTTGTACACCAGTGTTCACAGCAGCATTATTCATAGTAGTTACAAGACAGAAACAACCCAGATGTCCCTCCGCTGGTGAATGGATAAATAAAATGTGCTATGTACACACAATGGAATATTGTTCTGCCTTCAGAAAGAAGGAAATTCTGAAACAACGTACAACGTGGGAAGCTTGAGGATAACTACGCTGCGTGAAAGAAGCCAGGCACAAAAGGACAAATATTGTATGATTTCTCTCACATGAAGTACCTGGAATAGGTAAATTCATAAAGACAGAAAGTAAACTAGTGTTAGTGGGGGCTCAAGGGAGGGGAAATGGGGAATTACTGTGTAATGAGTACAGAGTTACTGTTTGGGATGATGAAAAAGTTTTGGAGGTGAATAGTGGTGATGGTCCCACAACATTGTAAATCCAATGCCCCTGAATTTTACAGTTAAACATGGTTAGAATGGTAAATTTTATGTCTTGTTTGTTTTACCGTGGGCTTCCCAGGCGGCTCAGTGGTAAAGAATCCACCTGCCAATGCAGGAGACGTGGGTTTTTTCCCTGGTTTGGGAAGATCCCGTGAAGGAGGAAATGGCAACCCACTCTAGTATTCTTGCCTGGGAAATCTTATGGACAGAGGAGCCTGGCGGGTTACAGTCCCTGGGGGTCACAGTCGGACACAACTTAGTGACTAAACAACAGCAACAGTATTTTACCATGCATATGTACAAGAAACCTCTCGTCTCGTGTGTGCACTTGAGTGGAAGTGTGTGTGGGGAGGGGGTACAAACGTGCGGTGCCACAGTGAGGCCCGGCCTCCAGATTCAGTGGTGGTGGAGATGTGCTGTCTCTGGTGGGGCGATAACCATTAAGTCACTCTACTGCAGCTGTGTTTGTAAGCATAGGAGAGTGATCCAGTTGTTAAGAAAGTGTTAACTGGCAAGAACCTTGGTATCCTTTCTTGAAAGAAGTACTGGGGGACTGGGTGGGAAAGAGACCTACGTTTCACGATGCGTTCATTGTACTGTGAGGTTTTTTAAAACCATAGTTGTATATTACCTATTTTGAAAAATTAAAATAATTTATTACGGAGAAAAAGCAAGGAATAGTAATATTCATTTTATTCTGTTTAAGAAAATAGGAACGTATGCATTTATTAAAACTTGCTGCAGAGGTGTTAGAGTCAGGTTTGAGATCTAAAAAATGATTAGAACTCAGAGACAAATGGACTCCTCCTCTGCAAATCCACTTGTAATAGGGCTTTGTTGCGATTTACTCTCCACCCATCATCTCTGTCAGTACCACCTTACAGTGTTAGGAGAATCACATAAGACAGTAGATGTCCAGACACCTGGAAAACTATAAAGTGAGTTTTGCTTTGCAGTTTCAAAAAGTGATCACTGTATCTGCCCATCTGGAGCTACGACTTCAGTCTTCATACACAGTGAGATGGGCAACGCTTCCATGACTTGTTACGGAGTGCTGGCAGGGGAAGGTGAAACTGGGAACTTTAATAGAGTTGGAAACTCTCCATCTGCATGGAGGGTTTGAGATTTTAGTTTTTTATTTGTAAGTTATGTCTGTGTTCTAGTGCCTTAGCAAGGGATTCCTAGGTAGCGCAGTGTAAAGAATCCACCTGCCAGTGCAGGAGATTCAAGAGATGTGGGTTTTATCTCTGGCTTGGGAAGATCCCCTGGAGTAGGAAATGGCAGCCCACTGCAGTATTCTTGCCTGGAGAATCCCATGGATAGAGGAGCCTGGTGGGCTACAGTCCAGGGGGTCGCAGAGTTGGACAGGACTGAGTGATTGAGCATGTACACACAGGCATGTGTTAGGTTGAGTGCTGCAGCTGTGTTGATAGTCGGACTACATAGATCTTAATTATCCCTTCCCCCATCATATATATGTATATATAGTACATATGGTTTTGCTTCTTTTTTCCTCTTGTCATCTTAATTAAATGTTATCTTAAATGTTTTTTAAATTTTCTGTCCAAGTTAAATTGATAATAGGAAAGGAAGGGCTTTTGGTGCATGTGAAAGGCTGCAGAGTATATGGCTCCTCATGTTTCTAGTCTCTTCTAGAGGAGGTTATAGACTTGTCTGGGAACAGTGGTCTTTCTTGACTCTCGCTTTGAGGCTCTCTAGTATTAATAGTCCCAGCCAGTACCAGCACTTTGAGGGGGCTTGCATGGACTGACATTTCTCACTTCCTTTCTTGTTCCAGGAGGCCCAATCCACTTAATGCTCTTATCTTTGGAAGTGGAAGAAAGAACAGATAGAGGAATCAGGCAAAAATCAGGTTTAGATTTTTCTTCTAGGTGTTCGGTTTGAGGAGCTATGTAACCATACCTTGTAGATGAGCTTGTGTAAAAACTGTCGTTCATATATTAAATTGAAAATTGTTTTTCTCCTCCTTCTTTGATATCAGACAAACATTTATACTGATTTTTCTTCCTTTTTTCGTTTTCCTTCCATTTTATTTTTGTTACTTTTCTTCGGTTTTTTGCATCTCTTTCCCCCCAAATTAAAGTGAGACAATAGCATTCTTTCAAAAGAAATGTTTGTTTGAAAGATGACCCTGGATTCTGTGAAATTAGTTTTTTTTTGGCAGGAAGTTTATGTTTTAAAAGATAAGGATAATGTCATCTTAGATTGTAAAAATTATTCCCATACCCTTGGGAATGTGAGAAAAACTTTTTAAAGCTAAACTCCTAGCAAAGATTCTGTGTAAGCAGGTATTGAGCCAAAAGCATTGAAAATAACTGCTGTAATTTTTCTGTTGCTCAAGTTTTTAAGGGACAGCATTTTCACATCTTTAGGGTGCAAATTTAGTTTTTAAATTCTTTTCAGCTAGTGAATAAGTGTAGGTATTTAAACTTTTTTCCATTGTAATTTCCAAAACATGTTCTGTCTTGATAAAACAGTGTGTTAGGTAGTTTGGAGTAGAATAAATTAATTGGATTAGTAGTCAGATTCTGGTCCCCGTCTCCCTGTTATCAGGTCATTGAACCCTTTCTGCTCTGGTTCCCCAACTGAGATGGAAGGGATCAGATGTGTGAGCTTGTGAGGTTTATTTATAAAAATTCAGTCATTTCAATTTTACTGGCATTTTTCTAAAGCTGATAAAAGAGTAAAAAAGTTCTGCTTATAATACTGTTCATATAAAGCACTTAATTTGTTTCAATATAAAGTAAGTTAGACTGGATTCTGAAGGGGTTTAGTCAGTGGATGACTAAAACAACTTTTTTATGAGATGGTCTCATGTAGAAATCAGTTTCAAAATACTTTCTCTGACAACTTGGAACTTAAAAACCAGGATCTCATTTTAAGTGAGATTAATCATTGTAAGCAATCTGTCATTAGCACATATCTTATTTCTATTATGATATTTTAAAATAGTAACTCAAAACTATTCGGTTGACTTTTTCTGCTATGGCTTTCATCGAAATACTATTGCTACAGTCATTCTCCCTGACTGAGTTCCTTTTCCTGAGAATAAAGGATTGAGCTCATACCTTTGCACAACTATCTAAGGAGTATTTTAAGCCTGGCGTGTTCAAACCTGGCGGACTCAATTAGTATGTGGGCAGACCAGCACATTAGAACATTTTTTAAGTTCCAAGCCACAAATTGTGCTTTCAATGAACACAGACCTGTATAAAGTGAATACTTAAGCCTTGGAGAGCACAGACATTGAAAATGCGCCTTGCCGTGGGTGACTGATGCCAGTGAGGCTCCTTCGTGGCCGGCACTTTTCTTCCTCTGCTGGAAGCAGTGTCAGGAGCAGAGTCAAGAGAGGGTCTGGTCCTCTGGCACTCTGCTACCCTCTGCTTTGGGCAGAGAAAAAGGCTGCTGTCTTACTTCTTAAACTCTTACCATATGGAAAGTTTCTATAAATAAACCTTAATTTATGATTGGTCTTCTAAATTTGTAACCTCTACCATCTGTGACTAAAGCCAGTATAAATACCTATTTAAACATACATACGTCTTCCCAGGTGGCTCAGCAGTAAAGAATCCTCCTGCTGAGCAAGAGACACGAGTTCCATCCCTGGATCGGGAAGATTTCCTGGAGAAGGAAATGGCAGCTCGCTCCAGTATTCCTGCCTGGAAAATCCCATGGACAGAGTAGTCTGGCAGATGGCAGTCCACGGGGTCACAAAGAGTTGGACCTGACTTAGAGACTAAACAGCTGCATTCGAGTTGGATCATTTCAGTGAGAAAGATCACCATCCACAATATCTAAATAGTCAATTCACTTAATTTTACCTTTGTCCATTGGCATGGATGAGGACCTTATTTTTTTATCAAGCAAAAACTAGTCAGCTGGTTGTGTTTGGTGAATCCACTTTGACTTTTTTGTGCATGAATTGTTGGTATAATTATGTAGCATACATATTCATGAAGATGTTAAAGTACATTAAATTTCTGACAAACTGAATTGTTTAAATGTACTAAATAACTGACTTTTTAGTCTTTTTAATATTTTAATTTTTTAGCTGCTCCATGGGGCATGTGGAATCTTAGTTCCCCTGACCAGGAATTGAACCTGTGCCCCCTGCAGTGGAAGTGCAGAGTCTTAACCACTGGACCACCACCGAAGTCCTGATTTTTTAGAGGAATCCTGTCGTTATTCATTTTGTAAATTTGAGTCTGTTGGACCTTCAGTCAACAAGTGCATAATTGGCACCTATTACGTGCCAGACACTAGGTCTTGGGGGATATAGGGTCATATAAAAGATGTTACCTGTTCAAGTAAGAGATGAGCAAAAAAGAAACCTGAGGACAGGAGAATGTTTTATCGTCCTGGTGGAGAAATGGACAAATGCCGTTCCACGCAGGTGTGGCAGAGAGGCCAGTAGATTAACTCTGGAGAATTGGAAAAGGTTATAGAAAAATGTTTCAGTGGAATCTTGAATAATAGTATTTATAACAGAGGTTATATTTTATTGAGTACCTACTCTGTATTAGGATTAGTTAATGTTACCTACCAGGGAAAAAGTCTGGGGTTGGGGAGTGGGGGAACTTTCAAGGCAATAGGAGAAACAACAGAGCTATCAAAGATTGTGTATTCTAGAAGGAAGAAGTTGGACATGATTAGTGAGGAGGGGGAGAGAGGCCAGTGGACAAGGGCAAAGGCTGGTGAGACTGGATGGGATCAGATGATGAAGGACCCGGATGACTGTCTCTGCCTCATGGTTTTGTTCTTGTTTCCGTGCCCGTAGGGCGTTTCTCCTGTCTGCCTTTTTTTTTTTTTTAAATGTCCAACTTTAAGGCACTTCTTCTGTGAAGCTTTCCTTTGCTTTTCCCAAAGGTTACTGATTTTTTTTTTAACTGAATGATTGCACAGAGAGAGTGTACATTATAATAGGACATTCCATTTCTTGGACTGTTTCTTGGATTTAGTATGATCTCCCCAACTAGTTTCTCAACTCTGTAGGACAGAGACTGAATCCTGTTTAACACCTAGTGTAGTGCTCAGCTCACCATGGGGACTTAAGAAATATAAAATGAATGGATGAATATGGAACATTTTATAAACATCAACCATTGAGACAGCCCAGCAACAGTGGTTGAGATTGCCTACATTTTAAAAATTTTTTGAGATTGCCTGCATTTTTAAGAGGCATTTCTTTACACTAATAAGAGCAATTTTCCCATTCTTTTGTTTTCCTCTATTTCTTTGCATTGATTGCTGAGGAAGGCTTTCTTATCTCCTCTTGCTATTCTTTGGAACTCTGCATTCAGATGGGTATATCTTTCCTTTTCTCCTTTGCTTTTCGCTTCTCGTCACAAAGAGTCGGACACGACTGAGCGACTGAACTGAACTGAAAGAGCAATTTTCAGAGGTACAGGTCAGTTGTCATTTGTATGTAAAATGAGTTGATCAATATCTCATAGGGTTGTGAGAATTAAATTAATTAGTACATTTAAGCACTTAGAATAGTGCCTAGCATATAATTAGTGTTCAATCAGTGTTACCTGTATCTAACTCCACGTTCAGTTCAGTTCAGTGGCTCAGTCGTGTCCGACTCATTGCGACCCAATGAATCGCTGCACGCCAGGCCTCCCTGTCCATTACCAACTCCCGGAGTTCACTGAGACTCACGTCCATCGAGTCGGTGATGCCATCCAGCCGTCTCATCCTCTGTCGTCCCCTTCTCCTCCTGCCCCCAATATCTGGGCCTTTTTGCCAGTGACACTCAGCTGCTGTTGTGGGAGTGGAGAGAATAGGAAGCAGATAAATAGCTGGTCACCTCTGAAACCAAGCACCTTGTAGGAACTGGAAGAACTGCTTATATGGCATGAACTTTTATTTTTCTGTTTGTGTTTTAGTGATCGAAGGGGTATGATTGGCATGGAATTGAATTTCATCTGTCTGTGGGAGTTGTAAACAAGGTAGGTCCCAGGTTTATTTACACTTTCCTGCCTTCTTCTCTAAGGCGTTTGTTCGTGTTTTCAGTTCTACTGAACTTGGATTGATTGAATTTGGTTATTATTTAGGGAAGTACTCATCGTGGCCCCGTAATGGCCCTATGATAGTTTGTCTAGTATTGTGGACTACATCTAGGGTCTTGTCAGAGGGTACTGAATGCCAGTAAGCAGCACAACCAAGTTAAAATTCTGGTAGTCATAGAACTGAACCATGAAAACACACACAAACACACCCCCCCCACACACACCCCACACACCCCCACACACACAGCCACACACACCCACCACTCCCCCCCACACACCAACCCCCACACAGCCGCACACACCCCACCGCCCCATTCCCCATCGACCCACTCCTGAGGAGCCACAAGCTCTTGTATTGGAGCCATTGTAGAAACTAGCTCGAGGTAGTGGGAGATGACAGGCCAGCTAATTGTTCTGGTCACTAAAATTCAGTAGCCTGTCTGAATGGTGACTAGATGCAATCAAAGGGCTTATCGTGACAGTGGCCAGGCCATGCTGACAACTGTAACTCCAGCCAGTTATTGCTGACAACTATAAATTTTGTTACTGGTGACAGAATCGTCTGTCCGTCTGTAACCGCTAGAGTTGATTTGACACAGCATGCTTGTGTTCCTATCTTAAGCTCTGGAGCCTGAACAAAAGTACACCAGTTATGACTTTGACTTATTTATCTGTCTTGTATTAGATGCCCACAAAAAGAGTTATAGACGGCAGCTTTGTGCAGCTCTGCAAGCCTATTTCTGGCAGAACATTTCCTGTCAAAGCAGAGATGAGTGCCGTTGCACGTAGTTTTAGTTTTCCATATTCTTAGGTGTGTGGAGACCCCCTTTCCTCGGGGCAGGAAACTTGGATCATTTGGAGGGTGAAATTGGTCACCAAAAAACCAATGGCAGTACTCCCCGCAATCTTCCAGCCAGGAACCCTGGGAGCTTGACCGTGGGGCTCTGTGGGCTGACGACAGTGATCTGGGCTCTTGCTGCACCTGCACTTAGAACAGAACAGGTTCTCGAGACCGGCTTCCAGTCCCAAAGAACGGGGACGGCTGGTGCCTTGCTGCGGGGAAAACAGGCGAGCCATTTCCTGTAGCAGAAGGGAGGGAGGCAGAGAGAGTAAAATTTAACTTTTGCAGAACAGCCTTCATCATCATCTGGTGGCCTGAATTTTCAGAGTCTGATCCAGGTGTGCAGTCAGGAAACTATCTTTTTTTATTCGCCTGCTTTTTATTGGGGTATAATGAACAGGAACTATTTTATGGAAATACTCTTAAGAATTAATGGAAAGGAAAGAAACATTTATTGACTGCCTACTGAAGGTTAGGCATGGTACTGTAAACTTTAAAGTTCATCAATATTACAATTTTTCAAGTCTAGATGGATTAACACCATGAATATCACTATCTTGAACTGTTTTGACTCTTATTATACACAGAGGAGATAGAATTATACATTAATAGGTTATTTCATTTGTGTCTGCTGGAACATTCTTTTATGGAGGAAGAGAGAAAATACCTACATGCCATGGCTTTTTGTTTTTATTTTCTGGGCTTGCTACTGATTTAGCCAAAGTCAGAGAGGAGACACACAGGTCTGAAATTAGAGACACCTGTGCTGTTTTGGAAGCTGAGACTTGACCCAGGATTTGCTGGAGTTGGTGCCAGGGGAGGTCAGAGTAGGTTAATATTTTCATAGCTCAAAGCAAATGTGAATTATGGTCGTTTGTAGGTGCATTTTTGCTTGATCTTTGTAGTTACAAATAGGGTAAATATTTTAAAATACAGTATTGCTGTTTTGGGAAACTTCCGCAAAAGTCCCTGAACCAATGCAAATTAATATTCTCCAAAAATACCAAAAAATACCCCATGTAGATGTTTTGACTGACTAAGGGAATTGACTGATTGTCATCAGACAGGTAAAGAAATTACCATAGGTTCTTTTAAAACAGTTTGATTTCCTGCTTTCAAATGTTTAAAAATTCTTCTCAGAGGGGCTACCATCTCTGTAATTTCTCAGCACATGCAGTAATGTGAGATTAGAATAAATGGTTATTCTCTTCTGGGGAAAGGAAAGTGAGGAGGATAGGAAAGTAAGCTGAAGTGTTCCTTCTCCTTAATGCCACGTTTAAGATTTCCAAATCTATTGTCTTTATACTCTTAAGATAGGAAGATTTTGTGGTCTTTGCCAGGTCTGTAGTTACCCAGAGATGCAATACTATTCTTCATTGGGCTGAAGTGAAAACATTAGTATTTCTTAATCTATGAAAAATTTCCTTTTTATTTTCCTGTCAAATGAATTACTATACTTTTCCTCTTGGCTACTTCCTTTCTTTAGTCATAGAAACTCTTAATAGTGTAATTTTCTCTCCATACTTCAGCAAACAGATACCACTTAAAAAAAAACAACAGCCTTATTGAGGCCTAATTTATATACTGCAAAATTTGTCTTTCTGAAGTGTACAATTCAGTGATTTTTAGCAGATTTGTAGAGTTGTGTAATCATTGCATGACAGTGGTACTTTTCCAGCACCCCAAAAAGATCTCTTGTAAACACCACTTTTTAACTTCCTTTAAAGTCATCCATAAATTTTGTTAAGTTCTGCACCAAATTTAATCTTCCTGTAAAGTTTCCTAGCATTCTATCGCATGTGTTCTTTCCCCCTTTTATTTTTATATTAGTTTCTTATTGTACATCAAATTTAACCATCTTTTTGTCATTTTAAGTCCATTCTCTCACCACTTTTAAAATTGGAGAAATTTCCCCTTACCAGAGGCCTGTGCGTTTCCCTTCTCGGACAGCTTATGAAGGAGTAGCGTCTGTACTTGCTGCTGTCACTTCCATATCTCTGCTCACTTTTTAACCAGCTGCAGTTGTTCACCACACATTGTGCCAGCCCTGAGGATGTTGTGTGTGTTTTAGTGGAGAGGGGTGCTGAAGTCCAGCCTGAGCCCTGCTTATCAATCTACGTGCCCACCCAAAGAATATGTCTTTTTTGAATTTGCATTTAGGTACCCTGTGGTCTCACTGAAGTCACCAGTCACTGTTTTTTCCATATTGCCAAATCAGTGAATCCTTTATTTTTTTAATTAAAAAATATTTGGCTGCGATGGGTCTTAGTTGCGGCAGGCAGGATCTTTAATGGCAGCATACAAACTCTTAGTTATGGCTTGTGGGATCTAGTTTCCTGACCAGGGATCAAACCCTTGCCTTGGAAGTGCAGAGTCTCAGCCACTGGGCCACCAGGGAAGTCCCAAATCAGTGAATATTTCTTTCTTTATATTAATTGGTTCATCAGGTATTTGTTGAGCCCCTTCTGTGTGCCAGGCACTGTGTTGGGGAAGGACCCCTCTGAGGCATTTGACACTTTTATACACACACACACACACACACACACACACACACACATACACATAAATCTTTTATATATATATCTTCTTTGACTTTGTATCTCCAGTGCCTAATAATAATAAAAAAAAAAGCAGCTAGCTATTCTCTACTGGGTTGTTTAGTATATGCCAGGCAGTATTCTAGCATTTTACATGTATTGTGTCATTTAATCTTCACAGCAGCTCTTTAAAGTAAGTACTGTTATTATCTTCCCTTTAAAAATGAGGATATCAAAGCACTAAGACATTTAGTAATTGGCCGAAAGTTACACCAATAGCACGTAGTGGAGTTGGGGTTTCGTAAAGCTAGGATTCAAACCTGGGCACTGATTCCAGAATCTTATTTTTATTGTGTATTGCGGCCATGGAGTCTGACACACACATATATTTAATAAATACTGGTGAATGAGTGAACACTCACCTTTTCTGCACACTGGGCTTTTACTTTAGAGATGCGGTGTTGAAGTTCTGTCAGCAGCACGCTTGTGCTTGGGTTATACGAAAAGGAAGACAGGGGTTTAAGTTGCAGTGGCCTGAATTCCTATCTTACTCTCTGACTTCCGCTTCTTGATTCATTGCTCCTTCCTTTTTCCATGAAGAATGGTTCTGTTATTCTGTCTTAATCCTTTAGGTAATGTCCACATTAAGTAAACAGTATTGACGTATTATCACTATCTAACTTACAGTCCACATTGTGTATTTCCCCAGTTGTTCTAATACTGTTCTTTATAGATTACTTTAAAAATTTTGAAATCTAGAATTCAGTCAAGAAATGTATTGCATTTAGGTGTCATATTTGTTGTTTAGTCACTGTCGTGTCTGACTCTTTGTGACCCCATGGACTGCAGCACACTCCTCTGTCCTCCACTGTTTCCCAGTTTGCTTAGATTCATGTCCATTGTGTCGGTGATGCTATCTAACCATGTCATCCTCTGCCACCCTCTTCTCTTTCTCCATTGCCTTCAATCTTTCCCAGCGTCAGGGTCTTTTCCAAAGAGTTGGCGTCATATATCGTACTCCATACTAGTCCCTTAGCTCTCTTTTAGGAAGGGGGAGGTGTCTTCCATGACAACAGCATTTTGGGAACCCAGTTATTTTGCGTAATATCCCTTATTTGAATTTATCTGTTCCTTCTTGAATAACGTCAGGGTAGATATTGTAGGCAGGATGTTTTGTCTTTCTCAGTGCTTAACATCAGGAGGCCCACGATGTTAGTTTCATTATCAGTGATGTTAAATCTCACTCTTGGTTAAGTTTTCATGTGCCAGGTTTATCCGTTATAAATTTGCCTTTTCCCCTTTGCAGTGTGTAATCTATTAGGGTAATAATAGTAATTCCCTTTTATATATCTTGAAGTAATGAAGTATCACGTGGTTGTTAAAATAGAAATGCCTCTTGGGCCTTCCCTGCTTGTCCAGTGGCTAAGACTCTGAGCTCCCAATGCAGGCATCCCTGGTTCGATCCCTGGTCAGGGAACTAGATCCCACATGCTGCAGCTGAAAGATCCCATGAGCTGCAACTGGGACCTGGTGCAGCCAAATAAGTAAAGTTTTTTTTTTTGGAACAAAATGCCTCTAAGCCACACCAAACAGACTAACAATGTTTAAAAACAGTATTATGTGCAAGGCAGCATGTGCAAAATGGAGTTCAGAGTTCATTTAATTTGAGCTTCTTTGTAATGTGAACTTTTAAGTGCAGAGTTTAAATATGATTCCTTAAGAGCCTTGGGATGAAAATCTAATTTTTCTTGGGTCATAGGCATTTTTGCTGATAACCTTTTCATAGTTAACTTTAGTGTATTCAACATTTTTCATAGTTTTCAGATAAATTCTTTCCTGCTCTTAAAAATCCTTTCCTCCAGTGTTATTAGTGCCTTGAAATGATACAGCTCTCAGTGAGGGCCCTGGAGTTGATCTGGATCTGAATCCTGTCTCAACCACTTAATCACTACATGGTCATGAACAAGTTATTTAACCTTCCTGTACCTCAGTTTCCCCTCCTATAAGCTTGCTGCAGGTGTTAAATGAGCATTTGGCATGGTTTCTGGACACAGGTGTTTAGGAAGTGTTATATATTCTTCTCAATCTGATAATCAAGACTTGTCACATATTACTCAGTGACTTTTCTCTT
>NW_011494457.1:961660-993553 GCF_000754665.1 Bison bison bison | reverse complement strand
TAGACATTTCTTTGGAATTCTGTCTCATCCTTTTGTATTGAATAGATACTTTTAAGTTAGAATACTTATAGAATCCATATGTTAACCTTCTTCCCTCCCCTCCCTTAAATGTCTACATTTGCTGTATCCCACTTTGAAAATAACAGCCAGGAACTGCCTAGCACTAGAAGAAAAGTGGTAGATACTCTTTCTACTTCAGACCACATGATCTTAATACTTCCATGGAAACGTTTAAATTCAAGGCACTGATAACTGCCCAGCCTTTCTGCCCTGAGTTGGAGGCCGCAGTTCATTGTGTGTCCGTCACACTTAACTAAGGAGAATCATTGGTGTTTTTTGGCGGTTCTCAGTTGGAAAGGCATCGTGTCTGCAGAGGGCATGTGGAAGAGTATGGGCGCGCTTGGTTGTCACAGTGCCTGTTGCGGGGAGCAGGAGACGCAGCACTGGGATTCGGTCAGGGTTCAGGATAACAGTCCAAAACGGGGAATTCCCATCCACAGCGGCAGTAGTGGTGCTGTTGAGAAAGTGAGCTAATTGAACCCAGAAGACTTGTCGAATTGGCAGATAATGTTTTACTTTTACCCTCAGTTATTTACAAACGGTTATTGCTTAAGGCAGGAAGTTTTCTGAAAAGAACTTTTCAGAACTGTAGTATATGATCTCTGAATTCTTCAAGGAGAAGTAGGCGTATTATTTGGGAGAGTAAGGTATTTTCCTGAAAAATCTGAAAGCGTTGCCATTGTGAATGTGCATTGGTGGTGTTTAATCCCTAAAGTTAGGAGCAGTTGAATGGTTAGAATGGTTTAGTGGCTAAAGAAAATTAGCATTATGTTCCTTTAGTAATCTGTGTATCTCCATGGTTAGTAGAAACAACATAATTTGTGCCTAACATTCCAGTGATGCTTGAATATTGCTTGTGCTGTTCTTTTTAAAAAAAAAGACCAAATGATGTATTTTTTTGGCAGATGAATATGTTTATATTAGGTATCTACTTGAACTTGTTGTAGCTTGTTTCACTTGAGCCTAATGTAGAACTTTGACAAAGATTTTAGGGAAGATAAGTATTCTCAATTTCCTAAGGAATGTTACACAAAATGTTTTTGGACTGTGACTCATAGTTGGAGACATATTTTATATTAGAATCCAGTTATACAATTAGTATACGGATATCTGAAACCAAAGTTTCATGGAATAATACTCTTACTACATGTGGTACTGTCTGATAGTATCTATCTTATTTAGTTTAAAATGCTGACCTTGGTCTGTTAAGTTGATTTTGTGACCTTTGTATTACAAATTGCAATATGAAAAATACTGCTGTAGGATATAAAGTCATGAGATTGTAGCCCAAGGTTTAAAATATTTCCCAATTATGTCTATGTCTTAAAATGTTTTTTTACATTATTATGTAAGAACACTTAAAATGAGATATATCCTGTAACAGATTTTTAAAGTGTACAGGACAGTGTTATCTATATGCACAGTGTTGTATGCACATCTTTAGAACTTATTCATCTTGCACACAGAACTAAATTTTGATGGGCATCTTTCGCTTTAAGGGTCTCCCTAGCCTCTAGTAGGCACCTTTCTGTTCTGTGAGGTTGACAGTCTTCATCCCACATATGAGTGGGGTCATGTGTTCTCTGTGCTTCTGTGGCTGGCTTATTACACTTAGGAAAGTGTCTTCAGGGTTCATCTGTGTTGCTGCGTATTACAGGGAGTTTCTTTCTTTTTTAAGCTTGAATCATATCCCATTGTATGTATATATCACCTTTTAATTGATATTAAAAACTGGCTATTTGTTGTTTTTTGTGGTTCAGTATGAATTTTAGAATTGTTTTTTCTCTTTCTATAAAAAATGCCATTGAGACTTTAATAGGGATTGCATTGAATATGTGATCTCTTTGGGTAGTATTGACATTTAAACCATATTAAGTCTTCCAATCCATGAACATGAGATGTCTTTCCATTTGTTTGTGTCTTTAATTTCTGTTGTCAGTGTTTTATAGTCTTTCACGTCCTCAGTTTTGTTTCTTAGTGTTTTATTCTTTCTGATGCTGTTGTAAATGGGATTCTTAATTTCCTTTTTAGGTATTTTGTTTATTAATGTACATTAATTTTGTACCCTGCAGCTTTACTATATTTATTAGTTCTAATAGTTTGGGGTTTTGGTGGAGTCCATAGGGTTGTCTGTATATAAAAACATGTTATCTGCAAACAGGTCCAGTTTTACTTCTTACTTTCTGACTTGGATGCCTTTTATTTTTTTTTCTTGCCCAGTTGCTTTGCCTGGGACTTGTGGTACTCTGTCAAGTAGAAATGGTGAGAGTGGGCATCCCTGCCTTGTTCCTGATCTTAGTATCCAGTTTCAGGTTTTCACTGTTGAGTATGATGTTAGCTGTGGGCCTTTTCTGTATGGCTTTCCTTATGTTAAAGTAATTTCCATTTATTCCTAGTTTGTTGAACTTTTTTTTTTAATCATGAAAGACTGTTGAATTTTATCAGATGCTTTTTCTGCATCTGTTGAGAGGATCATGTGGTTTTTATTAATTTTTTAAAAATGCTATGTATCATATTAATTGATTTGTGTATGTGGAACTATCCTTCAGTTCAGTTCAGTTGCTCAGTCGTGTCCGACTCTTTGCGACCCCATGAACTGCAGCACGTCAGGCCTCCCTGTCCATCGCCAACTCCCAGAGTTTACTCAAACTCATGTCCTTTGAGTAGGTGATGCCATCCAACCATCTCATCCTTTGTCATCTCCTTCTCCTCCTGCCCTCAATCTTTCCCAGCATCAGGGTCTTTTCACATGAGTCAGTTCGTCACATCAGGTGGCCAGAGTATTGGAGTTTCAGCTTCAGCATCAGTCCTTACAATGAATATTCAGGACTTATTTCCTTTAGGATGGACTGGTTGGATCTCCTTGCAGACCAAGGGACTCTCAAGAGTCTTCTCCAGCACCACAATTCAAAAGCATCAATTCTTCGGTGCTCAGCTTTCTTTATAGTCCAACTCGCACATCCATACACGACCACTGGAAAAACCATAGCCTTGGCTAGATGGACCTTTGTTGGCAAAGTAATGTCTCTGCTTTTGAATATGCTGTCTAGGTTGGTCGTAACTTTCCTTCCAAGGAGTAAGCGTCTTTTAATTTCATGGCTGCAGTCACCATCTGCAGTGATTTTGGAGCCTCCCAAAAATAAAGTCTGTCACTGTGTCCACTGTTTCCCCATCTATTTGCCATGAAGTGATGGGACCAGTTGCCATGATCTTAGTTTTCTGAATGTTGGGTTTTAAGCCAACTTTTTTACTCTCTTTCACTTTCATCAAGAGGCTTTTTAGTTCCTCTTCACTTTCTGCCGTAAGGGTGGTGTCATCTGCATATCCAAGGTTATTGATATTTCTCCCAGCAATCTTGATTCCAGCTTGTGCTTCATCCAGCCTGGCATTTCTTATGATGTACTCTGCCTATAAGTTAAATAAGCTATCCTTGCATCCCAGAAATATCTATTTACTCCACTACTGACCTTGGCTAAGCCACCTTCATTTCTCTTAGACTTCTCCAGTAGCCTCCTAATTGCACTCCCTGTTTCCTCTCATGTTCTACCGCCATTCAACTCTGTTCTCCTTTCCACTGTATGAATGATGGTTTAATTTTTTTTTTTTTTTTTTGCCATGCGACACAGCCCCTGGGATTTTAGTTCACCGACCAGTGTAGAGTCCTAACCCCTGGACCACCAGGGAATTCCCTGAAGATGATTTAAAAATATTATTCTGGTCATACTATCCCACTGACTATTGCTTTTTTTTTTTATACTTCTAGTCTGTGCGTTTTAATAAAACTTGAAAAATTAAAAGTTAAGGTAATCACCATTTTCAGGTATCTAGAACAAGTTACCTCATGGATCGCTCTTGTTCAGTAATGTTGAGGCCTAAACAGAGTCTTCCCATCCTTGTTTGTTCATTTGCTATTCGCACAACCCTGCTATGCTCACCTCATTTCCAGTGTACCCCTTGACCCCCTTTTTTGATCTACTCTTTCTTTCAGATTGGCAGAAATGGTAGCTGCTCTGCATTTTGCTGTAACTTTGTTTGGAGGTGGGTGGTAAGCTAATGTGAGAGGAGATTTGTCATTTTAGAAGGCAAGATAGTGTGCTGAATCAAATAGCCCAGAATCTTCCATACCTATTTTATCATTTGTTTGCAGGAAAGGAACATGGATGTATGGAAATGCAGAGTTGGGAGTCAGGAGGTTTGGGTTCTCCTCCTGTCTTTGCCATTAATTCATCTGGTGACATTGAGCAAATTGTTAATAACTCTTCTGAGCTTTAGTTTCTTCATCATCTGAAATCATTGAATCCTGAAGCTTTCTTCATACCCTAAAATTCAGCAATTCTACCACCTTTTGACAAGGTTTTGAGATAGTCTCTTTATCTACTCAGCCATCCTGAATCTGAATGCCTCAAAGAAGGAAAGTAAGTTTTAGTCTATCACACTCTATTATTATGATGGAATATTTCCAAAATTGTGGTTATAAAATAGTATGAACTTGTAAAATACAACAGATAACCAAGAATTATATACCGTATTTTTTACCACTGTGGGGGTGAAAAATGTGGATAAGCAGTTGCTTCCTGTGCACTTTGTGTGAGATGCTCTGTGGTCATCATTGTATGATCCTCTTTAAAGAGCCTGTTGGGTTCTGCTTGACTGTGTTTTACTTGAGTCGCAAGGCTGATTTCTTACGCCGTTCTCTTTGTATTATGTTTGTGCCTGGAGCGCATGTAATTAAGCCAGAGGTAAAGCTGGAGAATTCATTGCTTAGAGAGTTGGAAACACTCCACTTACATCCTGAGGCAGTTTTGCAGGAGAATTTGGCACCAGAAAAGCTAAGGATACCAAAGTTATGACAGCCCTGTTTGTAAGCTGGGCCCCTAGTGTCACATACGGAGCTCAGGTTTCCTTATTACACCTTTTGTTTTCCATTAAACAGTATAGCTTTCTCTGAGGTACTAGTGAGCTGTCCAGTGACTGTATTTGCTTTCAGGTTATCTGAAAGATTGGTGGACATCCATTAACGTCCTGTGAAAATGGTTGCAAAACAAAATTCTTGTGTTTTAACCAGTAGATTGCTGGCACTCAGGCTCTTTAGGCTCTTTCACAGCCCTATTTGTTAAAGGCTGTTTACCTCATTTGGTAGAAGAGACAGAACATGTGCCCTAAAATCTATCATCTGTTTCATTCCACTGAGGCACTTACCATTGCAGTGCCTAATGAAGGGCACCGTATCCAGCTCACCCCTAAGTACTCGCAGCCAGATCACCATCGGCTTTTTTTGAAGAGAAAGAGCAGTGAACTGCACACTGTGTGTCTGTATGACAGTGTCTCAAAGAAACTTAGAGTATTTACATGTTGTTAGGTAGGACTGCTCTGATTTGTGCGAAACCGTGACTTTCCAAGGGCGCTGAAGTTGGACTAGACTGCCTTGGCCATCAGAGAAGGGCGCGCGTGTGTAATAACTACTGATGGCTACGGAGTTCCTTTTTAAGGTGATGAAAACATTCTGCAATTAGATAGTGGTGATGGACACACAGTTTTGTGAATGTACGAAAGACCAATTAATTGTCCATTTTAAAAGGGCAAATTTTATGGTATGGTATGTGAGTTATAGCCCAGTAAAAGTGTTGTTTTTTTTTTTTTTAAAAAGGACCAAATTATCTGTCTATGGGTAAGATGTCTACCCTTTTTGCTGGATAAAGCTATATGAAATTTTAGCACATTGGATGCTTTTATTAAAGATACTGTATATCATTTTTCTAAAGGCTTATGCCAGCTTGAAAATCATAATTATAAAGGAGATTTTGTTTTATTGAAAGACTGAATGTGAAATTCAAAATTCTGTAGTGCATGGCTCCATGGGTGAGCATGGCAAAGGAGCAGATTTATATAGTGACCTAGAAATAGGAACATGACAGAAGAGAAGGCATGCTCGTCTAACAAAACGGTAAAAATCGGCTCATTCTCAGATAATGAGATGCTGTTTCACACGCTTGAATTGTGCAAGTATATCTAAAGTTTGACACGGCTGTGGGGAAGAGAAACCCTAATACGCTGTAGAGGGATGTGTAGTTTTTGGCAAGATTTTGTGAAGTTGGAAATGAACAAATCCTAAGAACAGCAATTAAAGGGATATATAACTCTGCAAAGTGAACCTTGCACTTATGCAAAAGGATACATGTACAATCATTTTTATTTCAGTTAAATTTGTAATAGGAAAAATTTAGAAACAAATGATCAGACTACAGAGGAATGGATAATAAATTGTGCAGTGGTATTTCAGTGCAATTTATTACTGTTATACAGGCAAAATGGACAAACCAGGTCTGCCTGTGTCCACATAGGCAACTCCTGGAAACATTTTGTTCAGAAAAAGGAAAGCAAGTTACAAAAAGTTAAATGTGATACTACTTACAAATGTTAAAAACAAAATAAAATAATCTGTGTTGTCTGTGGATCAACATATATTCTGAAAATTTATGTTTTTAAAAACATGGTTTAGAAGAAGATACATGAATTTTAGCAGGGCTTTTACTTCTGAACAGACAGAGTGCCTGAAGAACTATGGTCAGAAGGCAAAATAGTTGTCTGAGGAGGCCTTACAGATACCTGACAGAAGAAAAGTGATAAGCAAAGGAAAAAAGGAAAGATATACTCATCTGAATGCCGAGTTCCAAAGAACAGCAAGGAGAGATAAGAAAGCCTTCCTAAGTGAACAATGTGGAGGAATAGAGAAAAACAATAGAATGGAAATGACTGGAGATCACTTCAAGAAAATCAGAGATATTAATGGAACACTTTATGCAAAGATGAGCACAATAAAGGACAGAAATGGTATGGACCTAACAGAAGCAGAAGATATTAAGAAGAGGTGGCAAGAATACACAGAAGAACTGTACCAAAAAGGTCTTAATGACCTGGATAACTTTCGATGGTGTGATCATTCACCTAGAGCCAGACATCCTGGAGTGTGAAGTCAAGTGGGCCTTAGGAAGCATCACTACGAACAAAGCTAGTGGAGGTGATGGAGTTCCAGTTGAGCTATTTCATATCCTAAAAGATGATGTTGTGAAAGTGCTGCACTCAGTATGCCAGCAAATTTGGAAAATTCAGCAGTGGCCACAGAACTGGAAAAGGTCAGTTTTCATTCCAATCCCAAAGAAAGGTAATGCCAAAGAATATACAAACTACTGCACAGTTGCACTCATTTCACATACTGGCAAGGTAGAACTCCAGACCCTTCAAGCTAGGCTTCAATGGTACATGACCCAAGAAATTCCATATGTTCAAGGTGGATTTAGAAAAGGCAGAAGAACCAGAGATCAAATTGCCAACATCTGTTGGATCATAGAAAAAGCAAGGGAATTCCAGAAAAACATCTGCTTCATTGACTACAGCCTTTGACTGTGTGGATCACAACAAACTGTGGAAAATTCTTCAAGAGATGGGAATACCAGACCACCTTACCTGCCTCCTGAGAAATCTGTATGCAGGTAAAGAAGCAACAGTTAGAACCAGACATGGAACAACAGACTGGTTCTAAATTGGGAAAGGAGTACGTCAAGGCTGTATATTGTCACCCTGCTTATTTAACTTATATACAGACTACATCATGCGAAATGCCAGGCTGGATGAATCACAAGCTGGAATCAAGATTGCTGGGAGAAATATCAGTAACCTCAGATATACGAATGACACCACCCTTATGGCAGAAAGTGAAGAAGAACTAAAGAGGCTCTTGATGAAGCTGAAGAAGGAGAGTGAAAAGGCTGGCTTAAAACTCAACATTCAAAACACTAAGATCATGGCATCTGGTCCCATGACTTCATGGAAGACAGATGGGGAAAAAATGGAAACAGTGACAGACTTTATTTTCTTGGGCTCCAGAATCTCTGCAGATGATGACTGCAGCCATGAAATTAAAAGAAAAGCTGTGACCAACCTAGACAACATATTAAAAAGCAGAGACATCACTTTGCCAACAAAGGTCCCTGTAGTCAAAGCTATGGTTTTTTCAGTAGTCATGTATGGATGTGAGAGTTGGATCATAAAGAAAAGCTGGGCATCAAAGAATTGATGCTTTTGAACTGTGGTGCTGGTGAAGACTCTTGAGAATCCCTTGAACAGCAAGGAGATCCAGCCAGTCCATCCTAAAGGAAATCAGTCCTGAATATTCGTTGGAAGGACTGATGCTGAAGCCGAAGGTCTAGTACTTTGGCCACCTGATGCGAAGAGCTGACTCACTGGAAAAGACCCTGATACTGGAAGGATTGAGGGCGGGAGAAGGGGATGGCAGAGGATGAGATGGTTGGATGGCATTGACTCAATGGACAGGAGTTTGAGCAAGCTCCTGGAGATAGTCAAGGGTGGAGAAACCTGGCTTGCTGCAGTCCATGGGGTTGTAAAGACTTGGACTTGACTGAGCAACTCAACAACGATAACAGCAAGGCAGAGAGTATGGTAGAATGAGCAGGAAGACCAAGTTACCTGAGTTTTCTGTTTCAATGAAAAAAAAAGTCAGAAGCAAATATGACCATGTGTTATAATTGTTGTATTTGAGTTTGCTATATTACACTTTACTGTATTTTAAAATCTCTCATAACTAAAAATAAAAATCAAATAAGTGAAAGAAAATTGTATAGCATAAGTTTAAAAAAATCAGTTGGCCTACACATTTTTCCTCAATGTGTTCATAATTACAGTCAAAGAAATGATCCATTGCTAATGGTCATAAATTTTAGAGAAGTGCAAAAAGTGTATGTGCTGTGAGTTATGTCATATCTTCATTTAAAAATACTCATATCCATATTTGAATATTTTTTCTTGATTGAAAAATGCTTTATCAACATAGTGTTACACAGCACATTAGTTACTAGTCTGAGTTCTTAAGAAAGGTGCATGAGTTTTTATGTTTTATAGTTAGAACTTGGCTTTTCCTCTGTGAGAGCACCTGTGTTTTCCGGTCTTCGTGTGGTAATGCTGCCTGGGAAGGGGCACAGAGCTCCTTTCACGTGCTCTTTCACACAGTTTGAGGAAGACTGTCAACTACTGTGATACTGGCAGGCACCAATGTCATTGTTTGACTTAAAAGTTGATTTATTGATAATATTATTTTTAATAAACCCTTACTGTATATAATGAGAAAGTGTGAATCACCAGATGGAAGTATACTTTTGAAGAGCTCCTAGGGATAGAACTTCTTGCATCTGAACAATGGAGTGAGGAATAGATGATGATTAATTATTTTAGCTACTCAGCTTAAACAAACCTTAGAGAAATAGCACAAGATGCTGCTGCTGCTAAGTCACTTCAGTCGTGTCCGACTCTGTGCGACCCCATAGATGGCAGCCCACCAGGCTCCACTGTCCCTGGGATTCTCCAGGCAAGAACACTAGAGTGGGTTGCCATTTCCTTCTCCAATGCATGAAAGCGAAAAGTGAAAGTGAAGTCGGTCAGTTGTGTCCAACCTTCAGCGACCCCATGGACTGCAGCCCACCAGGCTCCTCTGTCCGTGGGATTTTCCAGGCAAGAGTACTGGAGTGGGTTGCCATTGCCTTCTCCGATAGCACAAGATATGTGTGCCTTTATGAGACTCAGGAATTCCTCAGTATTTATCTTTCTAAAACATTTATTTATGTGTTAATTTGGCCATGCCTCATGGCATGTGGGATCTTAGTTCCCCTGACCGGGGAATGAACCCATATCCCCTACATTGGAAGCACAGAATCTTAACCATTGGACTGACAGGGAAGTCCCAGTATTTATCTTTTAAGTAACAGGCTTGGCTCTGGATATTCTCCCTAATAATCCCAGTTTCCTTTCTGTCACTGTTAGAGGTAAGGATGTGACTAGGATCTCTTCTGTTTAGTGTAGAGAATATTCTCTTCCTAGTTTCCCTTTTTTCCAAGAAATGATTTGAGTTTTTATATTTTAGATTGAGTTTTCAAGTTAGACTTTCCCCTAGAGAAGTATCATTATTTTTTTAAAATTGCAGTATAATTGACATGTAACATTATATGAGTTTCAGGTATACAGCATAGTGATTCGGTATCTGTATCTATTGTGAAATGAATACCTCAGTAAGTGTAGTTAACATCTGCCACCATACATAGTTACAGTTTTTTTGTCTTGTGAACTTTTTTTTATAGTCTTAGTACCTTTCAAATAGGCAGTACAGTATTATTAACTGCAGTCACCATGCTGTACATTATATCCCATGACTTATTTCTCTTATAACAGGAAGTTTGTACTTTTTCTGACCTCCTTTACTCATTTTGCCCACCCTTTCACCCAGCTCTGGCACTCACCAATATGGTCTCTGTATCTATGAGCTGTTTGTTTCTTTGTTTGAATCTTTAATTCCAGGTATGAATGAGATCATCTGATATCTGTCTTTCTCTGTCTGACTTATTTCACTTAGCATAATGCCTTTAGGGTTCATCCATGTTGTCACAAATGTCAGGATTTCATTCTTTTTCATGGCTGAGTAATATTCCATTGTTTATTTTTAAAACTGTGTTTTCTTTGTCCATTCATCCCTCGATGGACACGTAGGTGTTTCCGCGTCTTGGCTGTTGCAAATCATGCTGCATTGAACATGAAGGTGCATATATCTTTTCAAGTTTTTCTGTTTTCTTGCGAGAAATACCCAGAAGTGGAATTGCGTGATCATGTTATTCGTTCTGTTTTTAATTTTTAGGAGAACCTTCCATACTGTTTTCCACAGTGGCTGAACCAGTTTTCATTGTCAGCAGCAGAGCACGAGGGTTCCCTTTTCCCCACATTTTCCCCAGTACTTGTTATTTCTTAATTTTTTGATGATAGCTATTTTAATAGATGTGAGATAGTATCACATTGTGGTTTTGATTTGCATTTCTGTGATAATTAGTGATAACTGAGCATCTTTTCATGTACCAATTCTCCATCTGTATGTCTTCTTTGGAATAATGTCTGTTCTTGTAATGCCCCCCTCCTTTTTTTATCAAGGTTTTTTTAACTGTTGGGTTGAATGAGTTCTTCATATATTTTGAATATTAACTCCTTATCAGATATTTGATTTGCGGTGATTTTCTCCCGTTCAGTTGGTTGTCTTTTTAATTTGCTGGTGTTTTCCTTTTTGGATGCTTTTTAGATTTAGTGTAGTCCCATGGATCAGTTTTTGCTTTTGCTATCTTTTCTTTTGGTGGAAAAAAGTAATTGCCAAGGCCAATGTCAAGAAATTTACCACCTGTGTTATCCTCTAGGAGTTCTACGGTTTCAGGTCTTCCATTCAAGTCTTCAGTCGTTTTGAGTTGGTTTTGTGTGTGGTGTAAGGTAGTGGCTCAGTTTTATTCTTTTGCATGTGCTGTTCAGTTTTCCCAACAGCATTTCCTTAAGAGACTGTCCTTTCCCCATTGCACATTCTTGGCTCCTTTAGGGCAGTGTGCTTTGAGCTGGGATATGTGCTTGGGGGAGAGCAGTGCTGTTGAAAAGATCATGAACTCTTGAGGCATTTTTCTGGACAGTAATTTAAAGAGATCAGATTTAAATTCAATAAGGATGGTTTTCTCTGTCTCTGCTCTTTGCTTTTCTGCCTAGCTTTTGAAGGCATGTCAGTACTCTAGAGACATTTAGAAGTGTTTACATAAATATGCCATGTTTGGGGCCAACGGTGGTGTTTGTTTATTTTGCTGCATTTGGTCATTATCAACTTAAAATGGTTAATGTCTTCTATATATACAACATTCTTTAAGGACGTCCTCTCCCCCACTGCAAAATGAGGTCCTTCAAGCTAGAAGCACACTCATGTCAGGAATGTTTGGGCTTCTCAGCTGTAATCTTGTTTCATTAATTATCTTAATGGTGACAGGAAACAAACTACTTCAGTTAAATGTTATATTGGATTTTTTTCCCGGTAGACATTTTTGTGTTTTTTAAAGATGCCTTTAACTCATTGAAGGTAGGGATCTGCCAGTGTGCAAAGAAAATTTGTGTAATCTCCCCAAACTCCATTTGTGGGAAAAGTGGAAGTTGAAGCCAAAACCTGACTTGGAAACATAGTTTCTCTAGGGGATTTCAGATTTCTATCATGATTTAGAATCTCTTGGATTATCCCATAAAAAGGTGGGAAAAGTAAGGTTTATGGTAGAAGTGGAAAACTTTTATGCCATTAAAAGTTTATCAGCATTCATTCACAAGTTACTGAGATCAATAAAAAGCACCTTTTTTTAAAAAGAAAAATTGCATCTGTATTTGTTGTCAGAATGCTGCATAAGAATGCTACCAAAGAATGGAATATAATATATTTAAATGAGAGAAATGCGTAAAAATAGTATTTGTTGAATTCTTACTCTGTCAGCATTGCTTTAGGTGCTTCTCACGTATTATCTCATTTAGTCCTCGGGGTAACTGAACATCCTTAGTATCTCCATAAGCGTTAGTGCTTAGCCTAAGGTCACACAGCCTAGTAAGTGGTAGTGTAGGCATGTGAAGTCAGGCTCTTTGACTAAAATACTCATGTTCTTCATCACCATATTGGCTTGATAAAGTCACTGTGGATTATTTATATCAACTGAATGTCAATAGGTGAGCTATAGAGTGAGCTGTATGTTGTTGTTCAGCTGAAAATTTGTGACTGACTTTGCAACCCTGTGGACTGCAGCACTCTAGGCTTCCCTGTCCTTCACTTCTCCTGAAGTTTGCTCAAGTTTATGTCCATTGCATCTGTGATGCTGTCTAACTGTCTCATCCTCTGTCGGCCTATTTTCCTTTTATTTTTCCCAGCATCAGGGTCTTTTCCAGTGAGTTGATTCTTCGCATCAGGTGGCCAAAGTAGTGGAATTTCAGTTTCAGCATCTGTCCTTTCAATTAATACCAGGGTTGATTTCCTTTACGATTAACTGGTTTGGTCTCCTTGCATATGCAGGCCACAAACACGTTTTGAATCAGAGGTGTGAAACTGTGTCTAGCATTTAACAAATCATTTTACTTCTTACTACTACTTATCTGGAGAGCAAATTCTTAAAAAAAAAAAAAAAAAGGACTATTTTTAAATAGTACTATTTTTCAGTTTAAAATTTACCCTAAAGTGAGTGTATTTTTGTGAAAAGTATCTGAACACATCTCAATATTTTATATCTAAATCTAGAACTTTGACTTCATGGGTCTGTATGAGGTAGTTAATTAAACCATTCCACCAATATTTATTGAGCAGTTGAGCATCTTCTTTACAAGGCCCTGTACTAGCTGGTTGGGAACAAACTGGGGAGGGAGTTAACATTTATTGTACACTTGTATTCCAGTTGGCCTTTAGGTCTTCATCTCATTAATCCTTATAATAACCCTGTTATATAGGTCTTATCCTCATTTTATAGTACAGGAGACTTGAGGCGTAGAGAATTTAAGCTTTTGTAACCTAAATAACAGCTCTGAAATTGGAATCGAAGTCTGCCTGACAGAACAGTCCATGCTCCTTTTCTGACTCGCTGAGCTGTCTTGTGTGTGAATGTGTCCCCTTTTTCTAAGAGCTGTTTAGAATCTAGTCCAGGAGTTTGCAAAGTGGAGCCTTCAGGTGGACTGCTGGGGGTTCCTGATTTACTTTCAGAACTATTTGTGCTGATACTAAGATGTTCTCTCTCATTTCATTGTGTTGCTAGTTACATTGATGATGCAGAAGCAGTGATGGGTAAGACTGCTGGCACCTTAGCATGAATTGAGGGAGTGGCCCCAACTGTGCTCAGAGTTGTGGGTTTTTTTTGTTTTTTTTTTAATTTAACCACTGTGCACTTACAGGGAAAAAAAAAGTGGTTTCACTTAAAAATGTCCTTGATACAGCAGTGCGAGTTTTTACTTATTTGGACCTGGTAGTGTAGTGTATATACCTTTTTTTAAATAAAAAATTGAGATATAGATCACACATAAAATTCACTTTTTGAAAGTGTACAATTCCTTATTTTTTAGTATGTTAACAAGGTTGTATAATTATTACCCACTGTCCAATTCCAGAACATCTTCATTACCCCCAAAGAAACCCAATACCTATTGGCAGTTACCATTCTTCCCTGACCCCCAGCACCAAGCAACTGCTAATCTACTTTCTGTTTGTATGGATTTTCCTATGCTATATTATTCCATTTGTATGGAATATATGTTGTCTTTTATGTCTGGCTTCTTTCACTGAACAGTGTTTTCAAAGTTCATCTGTGTAGTAGCTACTGCTTCATTCTTTTTCTAAACAGCTTTAATGAGATACAATTCAAATCCTACACAATTCACCCATTTAAAGGGTACAGTCCAGTGTTTTTCAGTATATTCACAGATCTCTGGAACCATTACCACAGTTGATTTTAGAATCTTTTTATCACCTCAAAAGAAACCTGTACCACTTGGTTATCACTGTCTCGCAGTCTCCCTGCTCCTTTCCAAATAAAGAACCACTAGTTTACTGCCTCCCTAGATTTCCTTGTTCTAGACTTTCATATGAACAGAATCATGTAGTATGATTTCGTAATCTTTCCATTTTCTCCACATCCTCACCAAGATTTGTTTTAATCTGATTTTTTGGTTCCAGCAATCCTAATGGGTGTGATGTGGTATCTCATCGTGGTTTTGGTTTTATTTCATACTCCCAAATGACTAAGGATGCCCAGCATCTTTTTATGTGTTTATTGGCTATTTATATGCTTTCTTTGGAGAAGTGTATATTCAAAACCTTTGCCCATTTAAAGATTGATTTATTTGCTCTTTTATTATCAAATTAAGAGTTCTTTATATATTCTGGATATTAATGCCTTATTAGATATATAATTTGTGTTTTCTCCCATTCTTGTAGGAGAAATCACTTCTTGATTGTATCACTTGATGCACAGAATTTAAACATTTTGATCATCCAGTTAATTTTTTTCTTTGGTTGTGGTTTAGGTATCATAGCTAAGAAATCATTTAATTGAAAGTATGAAGATTTACACCTCTGTTTTTTTGTCAGAAATGTACATTTTTAAACTTACATTCAGATCTTTGATTCGTTTTGAGTTAATGTTTATATATGGTGTGAAGTAGCAGTTCAGCTTCATTCTCATGTGAATATCCACTTGTCCCAGCACCATTTGTTGAAAAGATTGTTCTTCCCCTCATTGAGCTGACGTGGCATTAATTGTTCATCGGTCTGACCCAGTAAATTCGGGGCTGGGGTGATTTTTTAGGTCCAGTCTTTGTGGCTTGTCCTAGTCCAGAAGAGGCTCTTCTTAGCTGTCTCTTTCTCTGGTCCCTTACTAGTGAGTTACCTGACCTATGGTTTAATTTGTTGCTCCTGATTAAGAGGAGCTATTTTTCAAGAACTTCCTTAGGCCTGAATTTCCTACAGTCTGTTTCAAATAAAGCGTTTCTTTGGGAGAGCTTTGGAGCTTTCTTATCTTATGGACTACTTCTCCCCTTGGACAGAATCTCTGAGTCATTACTCTGGATGTTGGCCAGGATTGTATTGGGTTAGGGTTAGGGTTTTTTCATAAAAACCCAAATGAACTTCTTGGCAAACCTGATAGCTTTTTGCTTGATTGGCTTGTCTGTCCTGGCATGGAGCTGTTGCCCTATGAGCTGGGGAGAATACAGCCCAGGCCACAGGATTCTTGGACTGCTGCATCTTGGAGAGAGCCTCTGTCCTACGGATAGGGCTGGGTGGAGGAAGAGACCCCATTATCTCCTGGTCCCTAAATTCCTGAAGAGGAATTTAGCCTCTTCAGGTTGGAGTTGTGAAAGATGAGAAATCCTGTGGTCGTCTCCTTCTAGTGAGTGGCTGGGAGCTAAGGAGAAGAGGAGTACCTTCTGCTTAGTCACACCCAACTGGAGTGAAGCTCCATCACACTGACTCTGGAGTAGCGTATAAAAGCTCAAATGCCACAGATGTACTCTGTTAGCAAACGTTAGTCGATTCTCTTGAATAACTACTTCTTTATTTGCTGTTTGCCTCTAGGACCATTTCCAGAGACTTAATTTTTCTTTTTAGTAATTTTCACTAGCTGTGCTTATTTTCCAGGGGCGTTTGCTCTTGGGGCCCCTCATACTAAGATCCCAGAAGTTGAAATCTGTAATTTACACTCTGGTTGGGGTTAATATCAACTTGATTTCAGTAGTATCATTTTGCTCCTGTATAGCTCTGCTCCCCTTTCCCTTTTGCTGTTAAATGTCACAAATTACAACCCAGATTTATAATTCTTACTTTATACAGTTGTCTTTTCAGAGACAAGAGAAGCAAAATGCATTTATATTCTCTTTAATGTTTACCTATATAGTGTCTTTATAGATATTTTTTATTTCTTTGTGTGGATTTGAATTATTCTCTAGTGTCTTTTCATTTCACACTGAAGGATTCCTTTTAGTATTGTGAGGCAAGTCTGCTGGCAACAAATTTCCTCAATTTTTTTCCCCCTCAGAATGTCTTTAATTTTTCCTTCATTTTTGAAGGGTAGTGTTGCTTAATATAGAATCCTTAGTTTACAGGCTTTTTTTCTTTCAGAACTTTGAATATGCCATCCCACTGCCTTCTGGCTTCTTGGGTTTCTGTTGAGAAGTCATCTGTTATTTGTATTGAGTATCTTGTACATGAAGACTCACTTTTTCTTTCTGCTCTCAAGATTTTTTGTCTTTTTATAATTTGAATATGATGTGTCTGGGTGTGGATCTTTTTCAGTTTACCCTACTTAGAGTTCATTGACCTTCTTGAATGTGTGGGTTAACATTTTTCATCATATGTGAGAAATTTTCATCCGTTATTTCTTCATATTCTTTCCGTCCCTTTTTCCCCTCTTCTGGGATTCCCATTATACATATGTTGGACTTGGTGTTTCATAAGTCTCAGGGGACATTATCATTTTTCTTTATTCATTCCTCAGATTGTATTACTTCAGTTAATTGATTTTCAAGTTCATTGACTTTTTTTTTTTCTTTTGCCTTGCTCAACTGTTTCCTGCAATGAATATTTCACCTCCGTTATTCTATTTTTTTTTCCCCCAAAATTTCAGTTTGGTTCTTTTTTATAATTTCTAACCTCTTAATAGTGAGACGTTATTCTCCTGCTTTAGGTTTTTTGTTGTTGTTGTTAAGGCATGGTTTCCTTTTTAGCTCTTTGAACATATCTGAAACAGCTGGTTTAAGACCTTTTTCTTGTTTATTAACCAAGTCGTGTCTGACTCTTCCCAACCCCATGGACTGCAGCACGCCAGGCTTCCCCGCCCTTCACCATCTCCCAGAGCTTGCTCAAACTCACGTCCATTGAGTCGGTGATGCCATCCAACCATCTCGTCATCTGTCATTCCCTTCTCCTCCTGCCTTCAATCTTTCCCAGCATCAGAATCTTTTCTAATGAGTCAGCTCTTCACATCAGGTGGCCAAAGTATTGAAGCTTCGTGTCAGTTCTCCCAAAGATAGTCAGGGTTAATTTCCTTTAAGATTGATGGGTTTGATCTCCTTGCTTTCCAAGGGACTCTCAAGATCTTCTTCATCATCACAGTTTGAAAGCACCAATTCTTCAGCACTCTGCCTTCTTTACTGTCCAGCTCTCACATCCATACATGACTACTGGAAAAGACCATAGCCTTGACTATATGGACCTCAGCATCTTCAGAATGTCGGCAAAGTGATGTCTTTGCTTTTTAACACAGGTTTGTCGTAGCTTTCTTGCCAAGAAGCAATTGTCTTTTTATTTCATGGCTGCAGTCACCATCCAAAGTGATTTTAGAGCCCAAGAAGAGGAAATCTGTTACTGCTTCCACCTTTTCCTCTTCTGTTTGCCATGAAGTGATGGGACTGGATGCCATGATCTTAGTTTTTTAATATTGAGTTTTAAGCTGTCTTTTTCACTCTCCTCCTTCACCCTCATTAAGAGGCTCTTTAGTTCCTCTTTGCTTTCTGCTTTTAGAGTGGTATCATTCACGTATCTGAGGCTGTTGGTATTTCTCCTGGCAGTCTTGATTGCAGCTTGCGACTCATCCAGCCCAGCATTTCACGTGAAATGCTCTGCGTATAAGTTAAATAAACAGGGTGACAATAAACAGCCTTGTCATACTCCTTTCTAAGTCCTGAACCAGTCAGTTGTTCCATACAGTGTTCTAAGTATTGCTTCTTGACCCACAAATAGGTTTCTCAGGAGACAGGTAAGATGGTCTGGTATTCCTGTCTCTTTAAGAGTTTTCCATGGTCTGTTACAATCCACACAGTCAAAGGCTTTGGCATAGTCAGGGTAGATGTTTTTCTAGAATTCCCTTACTTTCTCTATGATCCAATGAATGTTGACAATTTGGTCTCTGTAATAGGTATAAATTCAAGCTTTGGGCTTCCTCAGCATCTTCAGCATGCATTTTCTACTTTATAATCTGAAGTGCTCGGGCTCCAGCCATACAATCTGTATTCTAGCTGTCAGGAAGGGGGAAGGGCTGAAGACTTGCTTGAAAAGTGAAAGTGAAAATGTTAGTCACTCAGTCATGTCCAGCTCTTTGTGACCCCATGGACTGTAGCCCACCAGGCTCCTCCGTCCATGTGATTCTCCAGGCAAGAATACTGGATTGGTTTGCCCGTTCCTTCTCCAGGGGATCTTCCCAACCCAGGGACTGAACCTGGGTCTCCCACATTGCAGGCAGATTCTTTACCACTGAGCCACCAGTGAAGCCCCGAACATGTGCTTATTCCCTTTATACTTCCTAGAAGTTCTACATGGTACTTTCACTTAGAAACCATTGGCCAGAATGTTATACCTGATTTCAAGGGAGGCTGGGAATTGTAGTCACTAATCTGCATTGCCATTTGCCTGAGTCTTTTATTACTAAGAAGAGGAGAATTGATTTGGGGGTGTAATTAGGATTTTTTGTTTGTTTAAATCATAGTCTGCCCCTTTGGTTTTTCTAATATATATGCCTACCCTTCTTTTCATATGTGCAACACATTCACCTCATCCTAAGAGAAACTCCCCCAATGTTTTATTCAGTTATGGCATTCAGTTCAAAGCCCAGGATGTCTGAGTAATGTATGGTCTTCTTTGGTTGGTATGGTTCAGGGCTTATAAACTAAAAGACAAGGTAACTGTGCCCCAAATAAGTAGTGTACAATAGGTGTAATAGAATTATAATAGCAGTAAAAAAACCTACCATTTGGAAAATTTCTGTCTTTTTATTGATATTGTTTATTTGGTTAGACATGGTTCTCATGCTTCCTTTAGTTTTTTTGACATGGTTTCAGAAAAGGGGAGGATTGGTAACATAAAATTCTCTGGTTTATAGCAATTATTAAGTGCTACTGTGTAGTAGTATATTTGAAGACTTTCTGTCCTGACAGAGGAACAAATTTCTGGATGAAACGTGGTTTTCAAGTTTGATAACTCTGGTCTTTTCCTTACTCAGCTTTGTGCTTTGCCTGTCTCCACCCCATCTTAGCTTAATGGCAGTCACGGCGAGGCTGTCTGAACCAATTGGCTCCCCACTGGTCCCCCTACCCCCATTTTGTTTTGGCAGTTGGGTTCATAGCCTTTATGTGGCAGAGGTCCAGTCTTATCTCCATTTGGCAGTCACCTCTTTTAACTGTACCATTTTGGAGTGTGGAGTGGTTTCCTCTTTCTACCCTATAAGGCTCCAAAGTGAGAGGCTTTTAGTCAATTGAGATTGCAGGCCACAGGGAAGAGAACACCTTCCTTAGCAATGATATGTTCCTTTATATCTCTTTTTATTAACTAACTTGCTCTAGTTGTTTACCTCTCATTTTTTCTTTTCTTTTTTTTAAGCTTTTTGTTTTGTATCGGGGTCTAGCCAACTAAGAATGTTGTGGTAGTTTCAGGTGAACAGCAGAAGGGATTCAGCCACACATGCTCATGTATCCATTCTCCCCCAGGCTCTCCTCCCACCCGGGTTGCCACATGTATTAATAACATTCACTGGAGTTCCATGTGCTATTCAGTAGGTCCTTGTTGTCTTTTACCCCTCCTCTCATGTAAATTGTTGAAAGCGGCAAGAAGCAGCCAACACATACAACATTCTGAATCTTTCCTGTTTCCCTTGAAGCATTCCAGTATAATCAGGCAGTGCTTTAATGAGGTGTTTTCTCACTGCATAACAGTCATCACTAGCTTTTCAGTCTTCAGTATCTGAAGGCTCACTGCAAATGTTATGTTCTTTTGCATGAAGCATTCTCTTCCTGACACCAGATTATGTATTACCATTATGTTCAACCATTTGCAACCCCCTGGCTCAGATGGTGAAGAATCTGCCTGCAGTGCAGGAGATGTGGGTTTGATCCCCAGTCGGGAAGATCCCCTGGAGAAGAGAATGGCTACCCACTGCAGTATTCTTGCCTGGAGAATCCCAGGGACGGAAGAGGCGGGTGTGTTTCAGTCCACGGGGTCGCAAAGAGTTGGACACGACTGAGCAACTACCACTTCACTTTTTTTCAAAAGTAAAATAATAGTGACTTTAAATATGATATAAGTTTATTGTCATCTTATGTAAAAGATGGAGACGGCAATGACACCCCACTCCAGTACTCTTGCCTGGAAAATCCCATGGACAGAGGAGCCTGGTAGGCTGCAGTCCATGGGGTCGCTAGGAGTCGGGCACGACTGAGTGACTTCACTTTCACTTTTCACTTTCATGCATTGGATAAGAAAATGGCAACCCACTCCAGTGTTCTTGCCTGGAGAATCCCAGGGACGGGGGAGCCTGGTGGGCTGCCGTCTATGGGGTCGCACAGAGTCGGACATGACTGAATCGACTTAGCAGTAGCAGTAGCATGTAAAAGAAGTCCAGATATGGGTAACCCAGGACATGCTAGGAAGACAATAGAAGCTTTCCATGCTGCTGTACACTTACCTTTTCTTCTATATCCACATCATGTTGCCTGCACAGACACCTTCAAAATGCACTGTGTTAACTGCTGGCTGCTGCTGTGTGTCTTAAAGTTTTACAAATTCTACAGCATCTGCTCTTAGATGTAGTTGTAAGGTGGAGAGTCCCACAGTGCTTTGGAGAACACTTTCATTGTGTTCTTTGTTTGGGACATGGATTTCTTTGCCTGTAGTCTTTTTTCCCTCTTTATTTCAGAACTTTAAATATAATCGTACCGAAGTTAACATATTTCCTGACGTCTGTTACATTTTATCCCAACAGAACTTCTCAGCACCTTTTTCAAAATATTAATTGGCTGAGAGTAATACTATTTGAAGCAAGAGGCTGTCAGAAGGGAAGAATAATGGACCATGACTTAGCTGCTTTTATTTGAGATTTATTATATTTCCAGAGATTCTGCCTTGATTGAAGCCATTGATGACCATGAGCAACTGAGAATATATTTTTAAACACAAATTCTGCACTGTTTACTGTGAAGGTAATGTGAAGAGCCAGTGCTCTGATATGGTATACCATACCATACCAAAGATGGTAACTGATCTTGTCAGAATAGATTCATTTAATTAATAGGGTAGCTTTTATAATTAAAGTGTAATCAGAAGAGTAATGGATGAGTATGATGGTGACATAGGCTTCTCAGGTGGCACAGTGATAAAGAATCTGCCTGCAATGCAGGAGATGTGGGTTCGACCCCTGGGTCGAAAGATTCCCTGGAGAAGGAAATGGCAACCCATTCCAGTATTCTTGCCTGGGAAATCCCGTGGACAGATGAGTCTGGCGCGCTGCAGTCCATGGGGTTGTAAAGAGTTGGACGTGACTTAGCGACTAAGCATGCATGCCTGCATGCGTGCTGGTGACATACCTTGGTGTTTCATTGCAAATGCGGCAAGTGCTGTCGTAGATGTACATTGTCCTGAGGGTCCCTCGTTGTAGCACCAGGGGGTGCCTAGGAGCCGTAGTCTGGCCTCTTCTCCTTGACCCACAGACACTCGAGTCTTCAGTGTACTTCTTCTCTGAGAGTGTGTTCCTGTATTTGGATTTGAGTTTGCTGGAGTCCTATAAAATTGTGACAGTTTCTGGATTTTTTTCTTCTTTTTATGGCCAGATATTTCGTTCTCAGTGTTTTGAAATGTTTGATCAAGGATTTAGGAAATATCCAGGGCTCATTTTATAAGGAAGGGAGCATCTCTTAAGTTATGGGGAGAGAGCTCTTTGGGGAACCTAAGGACGTGAGCCTCTGGCCCTGGAAACAGTGCTTCTCCTCAAACACTCCATTGTAGTGTGGAGACAAAGCGCGGTTCTGTACACGCCTCCCTCTCCCCTCAACTGCTGCTTGTCTTCACCCTCGATGAGGTTTGTCTCAACAAGTTTCTCATTCCAAAGTCAGTATGTTCAAAAATAACTAATTTTTTTCATATTATTCATACCTGAACAGCATCGCTAGGGCAGATTTTCTATACTGTGGCCTGGCAGCATTTCAGGTTGTCTTGACTTATTGGAGTGTAAGGTTTTAGTGTCAAAGAGGAGGTGACAGAAGAACTCTTACCTTGAAAACTGTCTCATGACGGATTATGCAGTTTCGTAGGTGAAATTACACGTATGTTCAGATCATATTTAAGTTTATTCAGATATTTTATACATAGCGTGTGGACTTCTAAATATCCATCATTCTTTCTCTTAGAGAAGAAACTTCTAAAAGACAAATAGAATTCCACAGTTAAAAATCAGAACGCATTTGAGTACCGCAGAAGAGGGATTAGGAATCATAAAGAAAGCATATCTGTAGTGTTTGTGGGCATGAGTATAGTTCAAGGAATGTAATGAAGTCATCTTGCCAGAATAGTGCTTTAAATCTCAGGCAGCCTTTTCTTGGGGGTGGGGGGAGATGGAATTGGAGATGGGTTAAGGCAAATTGTCAAATTTCTATTAAATATTCGCATGCAAAAAAAAAAAAAAAGGGCTACCTGGTAGTTAAACTCTGTACTTCTCAAGGATAACTTCTCATAATATCCTTTAAGAGAACAGGTCTGCTGCTGCTAAGTCACTTCAGTCGTGTCCGACTCTGTGCGACCCCATAGACGGCAGCCCACCAGGCTCCCCCGTCCCTGGGATTCTCCAGGCAAGAGTACTGGAATGGGTTGCCATTTCCTTCTCCAATGCATGAAAGTGAAAAGTGAAAGTGAAGTCCCTCAGTCATGTCCGACCCTCAGCAACCCCATGGACTGCAGCCTACCAGGCTCCTCCGTCCATGGGATTTTCCAGGCAAGAGTACTGGAGTGGTGTGCCATTGCTAAGAATTTTTATTCAGAGTGACTTGCCCAAGGTCATATCACCAAACTCAGTGATACAAGGTATTAAGATACAGGTCACATATTATAACTTTTCCCTGAAACAGTGTTATTGCAGTTGTCTCTAGGGGGCCAGGCAGAACATACCAAACTCGAAAATCAGGCAGCAGACTAAGGTGAACAGTTTCCCCTACAATCTGTTCTCTGTGCAGCTGTCAAAGTGATCTTTCAAAAACATACATCAGATCATATCACTACATTGCTTAAAACCTCATGGGGCATATGGTGTTTCATAGAATGTACTTCTCTACCCTCTTCCTCTGCTCCCTGCCCAGGCTGGTCTTTAATTCCTTGAAGATGTCAAGCTCGTTCCCGCCTCATGGCCTTTGAACTTGTACATGCTGTTTCCTCTGCATGGTAGACTGCTGCTTGTCAAATTCAGGTAGCGTCGGATTGTGTAGTGGTTGGAAGCATGGGTTCTGAAACCTGATTGCCTGCGTTCAAGTTACTGTTTAACCTCTCGGTGCCTTCATTTCCTGAACTGTGAAAAATTGGATAATATGAGTAAATACCTCTTAATGTTGTGAAGGTTGAATACACACATATGACGTGTCTCACACACATAGGTGCTCATTAAGTGTTGGCTGTTATTCAAGTCTCAGGTCAGATCTTATCTCCTCAGTGAGACCTTTCTTGAGCATTTAATTTAAATCAGCCATCCCACACCCCCCATAAAAGTTATGGTTACCTGAAATTATTTTACTGTGTATTTATTTTTGTGTCTGTCTCTTTCATTGTAATGTAGAGCTCCTTGAAAGAAGGAATATTTTCTCTTGCACTCCCAGTGCCTAGAACAATGCCTGATATTCAATATATATTTGTTGGGAGAATTAATGGAGGTCAGATCCATCCCAGAAGGCCCTCTTAGTGACACTGGGACTGAAGGCAGTTAGCGTCCCTCAGTGCAGCGTGTTCCCATGTGTGCCCAGCACCTTTAGGTTGCGGTCTCGGCCATGGGTATCTGGCAGGGGCTGGTAGAGAATGGTGTGGAGAGGTAATACAAGGAAAAAGAGTTGAACCTGCAGATAAAACACATATTCTACTTTTCTTGATTCTAAATGTTTTTATTTATTTCTCCTGCTTCCAGCTGGTAAGTTCATGTCCTTTTTATAAGCCCTTGAGCTTACTTGTGTCTTTAAGTTTGGGGACAGCTGGTTGCCCCTCAGCATTATAAAGTTACAGCTTTATTGAGCTTCTTCTAAAATAGTGTGAGTAGAAAGTACCGATATGTAATTAGATACTCAGCTGTATATGATAATTTTAGGAATCAGAGGGATGGTCTAAACCTCAAAGTAGGCAATGTGAGACTGGGCCTTCTGAGTTACCACCAGAGTCAGGTATGATAACAATTTACCGTTCCCTTGTATCTGTGCCTCTGCCTTTTCCTCTTACTGTCTTTTTTTTTTTCCTGTTTTCTTCCTATTCTTATATTCCTTTTTGTTTCTGTCCTTCTACTCATGTCCATGTTTTCCACATGTATATGAGTGAAAATGTTAGTCACTCAGTCGTGTCCAACGCTTTGTGACCCTGTGGACTATGTAGCTCTCCAGGCTCTTCTGTCTGTGGAATTCTCTTGGCAAGAATACTGGAGTGTAATAGCAAATGAAACAACTGACAAAGGATTAATTTCCAAAATATATAAGCAGCTCCTACAACTCAATACCAGAAAAACAAACAACCCAGTTAAAAAGTGGGGAAAAGACCTAAACAGACATTTCTCCAAAGAAGACATACAGATGGCTAACAAACACATGAAGAGATGCTCAACGTTGCTTATTATTAGAGAAATTAAAATCAAACTACGATGAGGTATCTCCTGACACCAATCAGAATGGCCATCGTCAAAAAGTCTACAAATGATTAATGCTGGAGAGGGTGTGGAGAAAAGGGAATGTTCTTGCACTGCTGGTGGGAATGTAAATTGATATAGCCACTATGGAAGATGGTATGGAGATTCCTTAAAAAACTAGGAATAAACCACCATTGACCCAGCAATCCCACTCCTAGGCGTATACCCTGAGGAAACCAAAATTGAAAAAGACACATGGACTCCAACATTCATTGCAGCACTATTGACAGTAGCTAGAACATGGAAGCAACCTAGATGTCCATCAACAGATGCATGGATAAGGAAGTTGTGCTACATAGACACAATGGAATATTACTCAGCCATAGAAAGGAACACATTTGAGTCAGTTCTAATGAAGTGGATGAACCGAGAACCTATTTATGCAGAGTGAAGTAAGTCAGAAAGAGAAAGATAAATATCGTATTCTAACACGTATATACGGAATCTAGAAAAATGGTGTTGAAGAGTGTATTTACAGGGCAGCAGTGGAGAAACAGACATAGAGAATAGACTTATGGACATGGGGAGAGGGCAGGAGAGGGTGAGATGCATGGAAAGAGTAGCATGGAAACCTACATTGCCATATATAAAATAGATAGCCAACAGGAATTTGCTGTATGGCTTAGGAAACTCAAACGGGCTCTGTATCAACCTAGATGGGTGGGAAGGGAAGGAAGATGGGAGGGAGGATCAAAAGGGAGGGGATATATGTATACCTATGTCTGATTCATGTTGAGGCTTGACAGAAAAGCAATTATCCTTCAATTAAAAAATAAATTTAAAAAAAGTAAAAAAAAAAAAAAAAAAAGATAATACTGGCATGGATTGCCATGCCCTTCTCCGGGGGATCTTCCTGACACAGGAATTGAACCTGGGTCTCCCTCATTGCAGGCAGATTCTTTACTGTCTGAACCACCAGGGAACTGAAATGATGTTTCTATTGTCTCACTTTGGCTCCTGCATCCAGTACCCAAAATCACATTCATTATCCCCTCAGGTAGAGGTCGTCCTCCTCTCTTCCCTGTTTCTATTAGCAGAATTAGTGTTCTGCAGTCATTCTGGCTTAAAACCACGGTATCATCTTTGATACCTCCTTTTCTTCACTCCCCCCATAACCAAATACAAACCAACTGTATCACTTAAAAATTCTCTCTTATTCATTAACTCAGCAGAGATTTGACTTTCTGCTCTGTGCCAGGTATGGCTCCATGTTGTGTGTGACAGTTCCTGTCTTTCTGCATTGACTACTGCAATTCAGGATTTCAGTAAGTTATTCTTCGCCTAATGAAAGTAGCTTTGTAACTTTTTTCCCAACCTCATAGTCCTTTTTGCCAATCCAATATTTATTCCACTGCCAGATTAATCCTCCAAAACATGGTTTGATCATGCTGTTCCCCACTTTAAATTTTTATTTTATTTTATATTGAACTGTAGTTGATTTATTCCTGTTTCCTAGAGTGAAGCTCAGCTTGCTATTCAGGGCACATCTCATGTAGCTTGTATGCGATTGCCTTGTTAGAAATCTTCCACACCTTTTCACACCCATGTTTTTGTTTAGGCTCTTCTTTTTCCTGGAAGAATATAAGCTCCCTGAGGGCAGGAATTTGTTTTATTCATTGTAGCATCCCTCAGCACCCAGAAGAATACCTGGCATGGAGTAGGTACTCAGTAGATATTTATTGAGAGAATGAATAAAAAAATAAGTGAACCTTGTCAGTAGTACCCGTTTAAAAGTGTTTATTGACGTATAGTCGATTTATACTCTGTTAATTTCTGCTGTACAGCAAAGTGACTCAGTTAATATATATATACTTTTCCAAATATTTTTCCATTCTGGTTTATCACAGGATACCGAATATAGCTCCCTGTGGTATACAGCAGGACCTTGTTGTTCGTCCAGTCTCTGTATAATCCCAGACGCCCAGTGCTTCCCTCCCCCGTGCCTCCCTCCCTTTGACAACTCGAGTCTCTTCTGCATGTGTGTGAGCCTATTTCTGTTTTGTGCGTGCACGTGTGCTAAGTCGCTCAGTCGTGTCTGACTCACGGCAACCCCATGGCCTGTAGCCTGCCAGGCTCCTCTGTCCATGGGATTCTCCAGGTAAGAATACTGGCGTGCGTTGCCATGCCCTCCTCCAGGGGATCTTCCCCACCCAGGGATTGAACCCATGTCTCTTACATCTCCTGCCTTGGCAGATGGATTCTTTACCACCTGGGAAGCCCCATTCTGTTCTGTAACACTGTCCATTTTTTATGACTGTTCTCAAACTTCAGTGTCTTAGGAACCTTTTCTGATCTTGTGTGTATTTTAATTTAAACATAAATACCTACCTGTGACAGACCTTTGCCGGGGTCCAGCCCCGGTGGATCCAGGGAATTCGAAGCGGGGACGGCGTCGGCGAGGATCAGGAAACAATTGCTTAATTAAACGTTAATTAAGGATATAAAGAGTAATAGAATGAGGATAGCTCAGTGAGGAAATTCAGTGGAGAAAAGAGGCTGAAATAAGGATAGCTCAGTGAGGAAATTCAGTGGAGAAAAGAGGCTGAATAATTCAGCCAGAAGGTAAGAGAAAGAACGACATGGTGAGACCAAGTTTCGGTGAACAAGGCCCGCGTCTTTTTTTCCAAAGTAGTTTTTATACCTTAAGTTATGCATAGAGGATAATGGGGGAAGGGGTAGAGTCATGCAGTAAGCCAGGCTTTCTTCCTGCAAACTTATCATATGCAAAAGTTTAGGTGATTTGCATCATCTTCTGGCCCGGAGGCCTTTTTCTCTAAAGGTGATTATTCTAAAGTCAGGCGCCAGCCTCCAAAAAGCATTAGATAAAGTTGCATTCCTACAGAGCAAAGGTGTGGTGGGCTATAACAAGAAAAAGAATTAACTCAAGGGTCCCAGGTTACAAACATTAAAGCTACTACTTACACCAATTATATTAATCAATACACTGCTAGGGACACAGCAGATAAGGGATATGGAAACTTAGCAGCAAACATTGGCCCAACAAGTGAAAATCCCTTCACCAATACAATTTCTAATCAATCTTTTAACTGCTCAAAGGAATCTGTATTTAGACAGTTTAGAACATCTCATGCCTCTCAGTTTGGAGGCTCTGAGCAATCACATGTGGCCAGAAAAACCTATTCAGGCAGGCTAGAGGACTTCCAAAGGAGTTTGTAGGTTGAAACACTGTCACACCCAGGAATTATTAACTGGAGCTGTAAGCTAACTCTTTTTTCAGAGAGGTAGTGGGGGACAGCCCCCCCATAAAGTCAGAGGTGTAGGTGAAAGCACAAAGCAGAAAGTAGGCAGACTCTGGTTTTGGGGGTAGATTGCTCGAGAATTTCCAGGGAGACTCCTGAGGCTTGATCCCGCCTTTGCGTATGCCAAGCCTCCTTCCTCATGACCTTTGCCAGGGGCGGAGCTCGCTCCCCGCAGACCTTCTTCTCTTTTTTTTTTTTGTATCAGTGCTGACTGTTAATATGTCATGTAGTTTCCACGACGTTAATATAGTCAGTAGATGAGCAAATGTTCATTGAGTTCTTATTCCGTGTCAAGTATAATATCCAGGTACTTGAGTCAAAAAGACAGTAGGACAGAATCTCTTTCCTCAGTGCACTTGACTGCCTAGTGGAGGGTCAGTCTGTTTTAATAGTAGTAAAAGCAAGCAGTGAGAAGCAAGCCCAGGATATTATGGAAACATAGCCTGTTGGCAAGTGATAGGGAGAAGAAGGTGGGTTGCAGAAGAAGAGGCGATTCTAGGCGGTCACAAGTGGAAAGCCGCAGTAGCTGCTTAGAGGGGAGAAATGAGAAGTGAAGCAGGTGCTCTGAAGGGCGCTGCACTGCTGTTACTGAAGAGGCAGTTCTCTATTGTTAGCTTTTACATGTTTTGTTGGAATAAGAGGAAAGACTGATGGCTGATTCCCTGTAGAATGATTGGAAGGAGCTGAAAACTTGAAGTGAGCAAAAGCTGAAGATCCAGGGAAGTTTTCTGAAAAAAAATTACTTGGGTGGTAAAGTTTGTTACTTGAAATGCCTTCCTACTTGAGTGATAGGCTATATAAGCAATTCCAGTTTGAAAATAATTTTTTTCTGAGACTTTGAAAGCATATTCTATCTCTGTTTCCAGTGCTGATGTTAAGAAATCCGATGTCATTTATTGTGTCTCCCAATGTAGGTAAGGCATTTGGGCGGGGCATAGCTTGGGTGGTGTTCTGTTCCACGTGGTGTTAACTTGGTCCACATGGTGTCATTCAGCAAGTGACTGGGCCTGCCTAGTGGGTCCAAGAGAGTACCTGCCTGCCACTTTGGTGGGGGTATCTGGAAGGCTAGTCTTAGCTAGGTCCCTTTTCTTTTCAGTGTAGTCTTGAGACCTCTTTTTATGGCCTGTCCATCAGAATAGTTGAACTTCTGGGAGTGCAAGGCTTACACAGTAAGAGTTTTAAAGATTTGGTTTATCTGTTAAAGTAAATCGAGGGGAATAAAAGTAAAAATCTGTACAGCTAAAAAAAGTTTCATTAATTGATTTTAAAAACCACTTTTTATACAGAGAAACTTTTTTTTTTGAAGAACCATATCATTTGGTTGTGTGAAACTCTCTTATCACGGGTCATAATACAAAATCATGATAGTGTATACTTTTTCAGATTTATCAGCTGTCTGCCTGAGCTCTTCCATTTTTCTGACACATTTTGTGCCATTGCTTCTGGTTACATATGCCGCTCGGCACCAGCAGAAGGCAGGCGGCCCACAAAGGGGGTGGGGAGGAGAAAAGATGAGGCGGAACCGGGCCAGCAGGAGAGGGAAACAGATGGGTTGTGGGAGATGACCCTGCCCCCACGCTGTTTTGGTTCTGGCTGCTACTGATTGAATGTGAATCAGCAGTCAAGAAATGGAAGTTGGTGATTCCATGATGAAAAAGAAAGTTTGGCTTTGGACTCAGTAGAAGTGTAAATTCACACCACTAAAACGTGATGCAGATATTTTTCTCTTGGTTATTTTAATTACCTTTCCTTTGAGATATTTCGGAAGGTATTTTGAGACATAACTGTAAAATTTTTCTAAATAGCATTATACATATAATCTGAGATAAATATTACTCTTTCAGCTTTTCTTTTTCATGCAAATTGTACAGTAAATAAAATTTTAGGAGTATTCAAGAACTGGTAGACTTAATCTATGATGGCAATGCCTCAGCATTTTTGGTTCTTGTCTCTGGATTCCCAGTTGACTAGGACTTTGTCCTGTGGGCTGTTTAAAAGTGAGTAGAAAATAGGTATGTTTGCTGGAGAAATAAATCTTCCCAGTGTATATATTTCACGCTAAATATTCTCTCTTGTCTTTTGTCAGTGCTTGCAATAGACTTTTGTTTGGCTTATTTTCTAAGGAGAAGATTAAGGAAACCTTGCTTTATGTCTTACCAGGTCTTTACTTTGTTCTATGGAAGACTCTTGTTTAAAAAAATTTTTTTTAAATTATAAGAATGTTAGCCAACATACGTCAGTATAGAGAGAACAATAGTGTAATGAGTCTCCATATGCCCAATATAGAGCTTCAGCAGTTACCAGTGTTGGGCCACTCTCGTTTCATCTGTTCCGCCTGCCCCTAATGATTTTTTATGGAAGAATTTTATTGTAATACCATTTAATGTTAGCATTTTAAAAGAAATATTTCAATTAAATTGAAATCAATTAACTTGAAATCTTTCAATTAAAGACTACTATAGCATGTAACTTGCCTGGTAAAATGTGTGGTAAACTATCTATATAGGTATGTAAGATTTTCATGTGACTTCTTCAAGCCCTTAATAATATTATAAATATGGGACTTAATCCCTTTACCAGTTCAGCTGGTAAAGAATCTGCATGCACTGTGGGAGACCTGGGTTCAATCCCTGGGTTGGGAAGATCCCCTGGAGAAGGGAAAGGCTACCCACTCCAGTATGAATTCCATGGACTGTATAGTTCATGGGGTTGCAAAGAGCAGGACATGACTGAGCAACTTTCACAGTCAGGTGCTAAACTATTAAAATAAATTCTGAATGGAACACTGAATAAAAGTTTTTCAAACTGCGTTTTCTTTCATTCAAGATAGTGGCAGGCAGTCATGGTCCAGGTCATTACAGAATTTGATATTCCTTTCTGTAATCTACTAAAAATGCACGAGTAAAAAACATCACTTTTTAACCTCATTTTTCTTCATGCCTGGACTTGGTTTGACTTTCTTTGAGGGGCCATATTCTGGTTTCTTTTAAAGAGAAAAAAAATTTTTTTTTTTTTTTTAAAGAAGTATCGGTTATGTGTATTAAGTACATACCAGAATTACAGACTTATGCAGTTTAACTTCATTTGCTTCATTAAAAAAATCATGATATCATGTGATGGGTGGATCTTGATTGTCTTTTGGGAGCAGTAACACATGTGAATGTCAGATCTCTGTATCTTAGCAATAATAATTTTCTAATTCAAAGTAATAGGAGAAAGGTTGTTCTGAATTACTGAAAAATAAATTTAAGGGCACTTTAAAGAATAGACAATTTATTCTTTCAAACTCAGTGACTAATATGGGTTAGTTTAGTAAATTATTTCTTAAGCAGAGATCTTGCCAAGCTATTTCAAAATTATTGTGGTAAAAAACACATGCTATTAAAGTTACCATCTTAATCATTTTTAAGTGGATAGCTCAGTTCAGTCGCTCAGTCGTGTCCAACTCTCTGCGACCCCATGAATCGCAGCACGCCAGGTCTCCCTGTCCATCACCAACTCCCGGAGTTCACTCAAACTCA
>NW_011494457.1:954833-961556 GCF_000754665.1 Bison bison bison | reverse complement strand
TCCTTTAGAATGGACTGGTTGGATCTCCTTGCAGTCCAAGGGACTCTCAAGAGTCTTCTCTAACACCACAGTTCAAAATAAGTATATTCACATTATTGTCCAACAGATCTCTAGAATTTTTGCATCTTACAAAGCTGAAACTCCACATTGAGAAATACTATTGCTAGGCTATTTTAAATGCAAAAATAGCTCATTTGAAATGAGAAGTACATTTGAAATGTATTCTCATTTGAAATGAGAAATGTTAACATTGACATATTAACATTGTGTTATGTGTTAGTCTCTTTTGTAATTGTGTTAACAATTATACATTATGAGGCAGTATTTTAGTTTTTCTCTTAATCTGGTAAACACTATAAAATTACTGACATTCTTTTATCCTACCCCTCCTTCAAGTACCATAAAATTTTTCTTAATCTCATACTTGGTTGGAGACTCACTGATATCAGTGAAGTCTGAAATAAGGAGATTTTGCTGTTTTGTTAAGAACTTTTTATATGAAAGTATGATTCTGCCCCAGCAGCTTACCTGGAGTACTTGAATGAGGTTTGCTGATTCCTGTCCAATCTTCTTATATCATTCAGATTTTCCTCGAGACCTGCCTGTCTTGGTCCCCAGATTATCTTTTAAGTGTCTTTCATTTGCTTTTGTCTTATGCACAAGTGTTTTATCAAGTGGATGTTAAATGTGCAAATACTATTTGCAGGGTCTGTCTGCTGTGTACACACACAGCTGTTAACCATCTCAGTTAAACTTCTCCTTTTCTAATGAGAGGTATGAACTCATACAGTCTATAATGACTTAGCAAATGTCTTTCTCCAGTTTTATTGAGATATAATGGATAACATAGCACTGTGTAAGTTTAAGGTGTAAGGTGTACGTAATGACTTGACTTACATATACTGTGAAATGTTTACCACAGTCAGTTTTGTTAACATTCATCATCTCATATAAATGAAAAATGTTTTCTTCTTTGTGATGAGAGCTCTTAGGATATACTTCTTTAAAAACTTTCAAATATGCCATATAACAGTGTTAGCTCTATTTATGATTAGAAGTTTGTATTTTTGACAACCTTCATCCAATTCCTCCACCTCCTACCCCCACTTCTGGTAACTACAAGTGTGATCTTTTTTGTGTGTGAGTTTTTATTTTTGTTTTGTTTTTTAGATTTCATGTATTTGTCTTTTTCTGTCTGATTTATTTAACTTAGCTTGATGTGCTCAAGGTCTCTCCGTATTTTTGCAAATAGCAGTATTTCCTTCTTTTTTGTGGCTGAGTAATGTTCCAGTGTATCTTCACAACCCTAAAGTTGAAGTTTTGGTACTGTCCTGCTCCTGCTTTCCTTAGGACTCATTTGGGGGGGTTGGGAGGAGAGAGAGAGAGAGAGAGAGTGTGTGTGTGTTTAAACTCACTTCTCAGTGCCATCATCTATGTGCGTTTGTGTGTCTGTGTGAGCATGCTCATATGTTTCAGGGTGATTGAGGATTCTATCCTAAGGAGTTTGAGTCTCAAAGGATTACCCCCCAACCCTGTTTTTTTTTTTTTTTTAAATCTAAAATTTCACTGATTTATACTTCAGTGAAATTGAATCCAACTTTACAGAGAAGTTTCAGTCCAGCTCCCTAGCCTGTCAGACTCAAAACCTCCTTTTCTGTCCTCTGTGGATATTAAAACCTAAGCTGTATGGCCACCAAGACCAGCAGCTTTCCCAGAGCCAACCGTGTGCTGCACAGCATCTTGACTACTTTCGTGTCATCTCTGTGATTCCTAGTTCCTGCCTCATTCCTGGAGCCAGGGGTTTCTCTACTTTTTTGTTAGTTCAGCTATGCATTTAAAACGCTTGTTCAATTTTATCCAGCATTTCTAGGTGTTTTATAGCTAAGAAACATTCAGACTACCTGGTCCCTGCCTCATTGCTAGGAATCGAAATTGGCCTCTTCACTTGACAAAATAGACTGGAACCCAAAGATGGGACCTGAGGCCACACAGCATGTCTGAGAAACACTTAGGCTCTGGGCCTTCTGGTTGGTTTCTCTCTCCTGCAGGGGACAAGGAAAGATGTGGCTCAGTCATGAACTCAAGTGACTTTTGGCAGACCCTAAGCCCACACCCCACTGCCCGGAGCCTGTCTGGGGATGTAGAGCACAGGGTCTGTCCCACAGAGTTTGGGGAAGGGCTGCAGATGCAGGGGTGGCGGAGGGCAGGGGCAGACGGGGCTCAGGGAGAGGCTGGGCACTCAGGCTTCCTGGAGCCAGGCTGCAGCTCCTCCATGTGGTACATGGAGAGCCGGCCCACAGCCCCCCACACAGAGCTTTTCTCCCCTCAAAGGATTTTTGAATAACATAAAATTGAATTTTTTAGTCTGAAAAGGCTCCTGTTAAGGAAAGCAAACATGCTATTAGCAAACAAGCCAGATGGATTAATCATGTATAATAATTGTTTTCTCCCGGTACACATAGAGACATGGCTTAAATGATGGTAATCATAGACAAGATGGGCAAAATTCTTTGAAGGTCAGATTCTGGATTTTCTTGGTAGGCATTTGTTATTATATAATTCCTAAAATTTTCCAACCCTTTAACAGTTGTTTCCAGTGTTTGCCCGCACTGTCTCTTGGACTATTGAGTTCCTAGTATATATTTTTTCTTTTGAACATCCCTCACTCACTCTCTTTCATCCTTTTTGGAGTAGAGAGTCCTTCTTAATATCCCTGTTCTTCTTAATGTCAAACCCCTCCCCCTTTAATTGCTCTTACCTGGATCATTTCCTTTCCTTTGTATTTTATGAGGATCAACCAGAACTACAGTTAGCTTTGGGCACAGGGAAAGCTTTACATGAAGGTGGATGTGATGGTCCTTTTCGTTTTCAATGTCTTTCTTCATTTCATGGCTTTCCAATATTTTGGTGATTTCTTCATCTGAAGCATATTAGATGCAAGTCCTCATTAAAGTCTTCAGGGAGCCCCTAAGTCCTCTTTTTAGATTAAGAATTATAGCCTTTTCATTATAAAAAGCAATACATGTTTTAGAGAAAATTTGGAAACTAAAAATTTTCATAGTCCAACAAACAGAACCCATTTTGTGTTTTGGTAAACTTCCTCATGGCTTCAGTTGGTAAAGAATCTGCCTGCGGTGCAGGAGACCCTGGTTTGATCTCTGTGTCGGGAAGATCCCCTGGAGAAGGAAATGGCAACCCACTCCAGTATTCTTGCCTGGAAAGCCCATGGACAGAGGAGCCTGGTGGGCTATAGTCCATGAAGTCACAAAGAGTTGGACATGACTGAGTAACTCTTTATGGTCTTTTTTCCCCTGTGTAATATTTTTATATGAGTATGTATTTTTATATCTTACTTTTTAAAACTTTAAATAAACATTTTCTGCATTTTAAATGATTTGAAAAAAATCTTCTTCATAATTCCACAGGATTTGGTGGGTGAATATAGTCTTAATTCCCTTAACCATTAATTCTCATGTTTTTGAAAAGACTTTCATGTTATTCGTATTCTTTTTCATTTTTAAAGATCTTTTTCTTATGTTGCCGTGTGTTTTGCATTTTAGTATCCCATTCCTGGGTACTATGATTAAATATTCAGGTAGGTTAAAATATTTGAGCTAAAAACCAAAACCACTGCTTTGAAAAGATAATATGCACCTCAGTGTTCATAACAGCATTATTTACACTTGGCAAGACATGGAAACAACCTAAGTGCCTATCAACAGATGAGTGGATAAGGAAGACATGATACACACATATATATACACACACGTACGTATATATATGTGTGTGTACACACACACATATACACACAGCGGAACACTATTCAGCCATGAAAAAGAACAGAGTTTTTGCCGTTTGCAGCAACATGGATGGACTTGGAGGGCATTTTGTTAGTAAAATAAGTCATAGAAAGACAGGTATTGTCTGATATCACTTACGTGTGGAATCTAAAAATGTGCCATCAACTAGTGAATATAACAAAAAAGAAGCAGACGCACAGATACAGGGAATAAGCTAGTGGTTTCCAGTGGGGGCTGGTGGGGGTGGAGAGGCAATATGGATGGAAGAGGAATGGGAGGTACAGACTGTTGGGTGTCCGATACGATCAAGGATGTAGTGTACAAAACGGGGAATATAGCCAGTATTTAGATGGAAAGTAACCTTTAAAAGTTGTATAAAAATTTTAAAAAATTTGAGCAATTATCCATTATCAAACAAACATCTCCATATTTCCATGTGGAGTCTAGTGGTTAAGGAATTCTTTTCTATAAGAAATTTTCTCCCCCAGATTAAGTTGGTACAATATACTTTAATATCTTGTACTCATGAAGTGTTATTTCTCAAGATATTTTTCCTTAGTAGTTGGAAGGTAACTGTGATCTCATACCTCTTTCTCCTTGCTACTGTTTCTTTTTATCCTATGAGACATGTGTGTGCGTTGGTTTTTCTTATTTCTATAGTATTTTATTTATTTAAAAATTTATTTTAATTGGAGGATAATTACTTTAGAATATTGTGATGTTTTTTGCCACATATCGACATGTTTGTGCATTGGTTTTATTTCAATTGTACACTGTCCTCCTGAGTGATACAGTTGAGGACAGTTGCCAGACTTGAAATCTCATGCACTCTGTGAGCATAGTAAATATTAATTTAATAATAATGCTAGCTTACATTACAAAAAGCTTTTTAAGAATAGTGGTAGCGCACCAGTGATACAATATTAGTACTCAGCATTCTGTACTCAGTGGAATTGTCTCTTTTCCACATCTGAACTTTGCGTTTCCTTCTCCGTTTCCAGGTTGCCATCACGAAAGCCAAGGTGGATTTCTCCAGTGTAGTGTGCCTGCCCCCTTCCGTCATTGCTGTGAATGGGCTGGACGGAGGAGGGGCCGGCGAGAATGATGATGAACCCGTTCTGGTGTCCCTGTCCGCGGCTCCCAGCCCCCAGAGCGAGGCTGTTGCCAATGAACTGCAGGAGCTCTCCTTGCAGCCCGAGCTGACCCTCGGCCTCCACCCTGGCAGGAATCCCAATTTGCCTCCACTTAGTGAGCGGAAGAATGGTGAGTAGATATGGAATTATTGAATTGCATGATTTGAACGAAGGTCTTCATGTTTATAATGTCATAGATCCTTACTTTATGTCTCTTGGAAGTTTCTTATAATTTTACTATTTCTTATAAAATGGAGAAATAATAAGTTTAGATGATCACTGTAAGCCCAGCATTTCCTGCCTGGATTACCATAATTATGTTCTATTTTTTTTTTCCTACTTCTTTGCTTCTCCTTATGTAGTAATATTTCTCACTTTGTAAACCCATATACACATTTATGTAATACTTATATTAATTGGGGAGCCAAACTGTTTTGGCTAATCTTGCCCTTTTAATTTTCCACAATTTTAGAATCAGCTTGTGAAGTTCTACAAGAAAACTCATTGAGATTTTTTTCCTCCAAATGAAAAATTTCAAACATATGATGAAGTAGAGAGTTTTGCAATGCACACCTTTATATCCATCACTCAGATTCTACCATTACCATTTTATGGTATTTTCTTTATAATAGATCTATCTATCCCTCAGTGCATCAATCCACCTTATTTTTTGGATGCATTTCAAAGTAAATTGCAGACATTAGTACATTTCCATTTTATCAAAGTATAACATTGATACAGAATAACACAAATTGTAAGCATTGTGGTTGTTGAGTTATCATAAAGTGAATATACATGCATAATTACTACTTAAGGAAGAAATAAAACATTTCCAGCACCCTAGAACCACCCCTTGTGCTTCTTCCCAATCAGTATTCTCTCTTCCTGCCCAGGGAAAACTATCATCCTGACTTTTAACATAATAGGTTAGCTAATAGGTTAGCATTGTTTGTCTCTAAACTTGGGGCTTCCCTGGTGGCTCAGACGCTAAGGAATCCGCCTGCAGTGTAGGAGACCTGGGTTCAATCCCTGGGTCAGGACGATCCCCTGGAGAAGGGAATGGATATCCGCCCCAGTATTCTTGCTGGAGAATCCCGTGAACAGAGAAGCCTGCCGGCTGCAGTCCATGGGGTCACAAAGAGTTGGACACAACCGAGCGACAGCACACACGCAAACTTGCTGTGAACGGAATCGGCGTTCCTTTGGTGGCTTCTTTTATGTTTTTGAAATTTTTTTGTTGAATTGTGTGTGGCTGTAGTTTATTTTCATTGCTGTATAAACCATTTCATGATTGTAATTTGTCCATTTTTACTTTTGATGGATATTTGGTTTGTTTTAGTTTGAGGCTATTACGAATCATGCTGCTGTTGAGTTCTTGTACATGTCTTTGGGTGTACTTGTTGGGATTTTGATTTTAAGGGGGGGAAATATACATTGTAAATATTGGGTCTTCCTGTCCATTTAGTTAGCTTTATATCTCTGGTTAAATAGGCCTTCTTTAATACTTACGCACTGGTTTTATAATTTTTTTCCACAGAGGTCATGCAAATATTTTATTAGGTTTGTTCCCTGATGTCTTTTTCTTGGGCAGACATTATAAGTGGTATATTTTTATAAAATACGTTTTGACTGTTTGATCAGATCAGATCAGTCGTTCAGTCGTGTCCGACTCTTTTCGACCCCATGAATCGCAGCACGCCGGGCCTCCCTGTCCATCACCAACTCCCGGAGTTCACCCAGACTCACGTCCATCGAGTCAGTGATGCCATCCAGCCATCTCATCCTCTGTC
>NW_011494457.1:953621-954733 GCF_000754665.1 Bison bison bison | reverse complement strand
AAGAAATCCCAGGGCTGATCTCCTTCAGAATGGACTGGTTGGATCTCCTTGCAGTCCAAGGGACTCTCAAGAGTCTTCTCCAACACCACAGTTCAAAAGCATCCATTCTTCGGCGCTCAGCCTTCTTCACAGTCCAGCTCTCACATCCATACATGACCACAGGAAAAACCATAGCCTTGACTAGACGAACCTTTGTTGGCAAAGTAATGTCTCTGCTTTTGAATATGCTATCTAGGTCGGTCATAACTTTCCTTCCAAGGAGTAAGCGTCTTTTAATTTCATGGTGTACTGAACACCAAACCTTTTCAGAACTCCTCTGACTTTTCTACATCCATGGCCTCCACTTCCACCCCTTCTACCCTCTGCTGCTTTCTTGCTAACTCTTACTTGTCCTTCAGTATTCTCTTCGGACATCAGTCCCTCTGAGAAGCTGCCGCCACTCGTATCCAGTGGTAGGTGTCGCTCTTTGTGTTTGCCCAGTTGCCCTTTGTCGTCGTACTTCTTCATCTCCCTGTGTGGTAATTGGCATTCTCCACTCAGCTGAGTCTGAAGTCAGTCATTGTTACACTCCTCTCAGAACCCTTCAGTGACTTGCCATGAGACTTAGGATGAATCATAGTTCTTATGAGGTGGTCCTGGTATCACCTCTGACCTGATTGCTCACCTCTGTTCCCCAGCTCATTCTGTTCCAGCCACGGTTACTTCCCTGCTGTTTCTTGAACGGGTCAAGTATGCTTCCGCCCCAGGGCCTTGATACTTGTCCCGTTACTGAAGTTCCTGCACAAATGTCATTTTTTTGGGAGGCCTTTCCCACCTATCTTATCTAAGATAGCACCTCCTGTGACTCTGTGTCCTGCTTTGCTTTTCTCTAAGCACTTACTATGACTTGTATGTGTGGATTTGTACGTGTGTGGATATATCTTTATTATCCGTATTCCCCATCTGTGATAGTATTTACATTTCATGAGGCTAGAAACTTTTTTGTTTACGGTATATATTCTACTCTTGGTTCATAGTGGGCACCCAATAAATATTTGTTGAATAAATAGGTGAATGGTTTACATGTTTGTGGCAAGAACTCTGTTTTACATCCATAGTGGGAAATGTAGTGG
>NW_011494457.1:952836-953347 GCF_000754665.1 Bison bison bison | reverse complement strand
CTTTTCCCATTTCTAATTTCTACTTATTTCCCCAAGATGGCAGAAAGTTCAGCTTATTTATATGCTAAGGGGAAAGAGTTAGTCCAGAGGGAAAAGCTGGAGACAGAAAAAGAGAAAGGGTGACTGATGGAACAAAGTTCTTGGGAGATTTGAAAGGATGGGATCCAAAAGATACTGGCTCTGCCTTGAGCGTGAGTGGGGACCGGCATTCCTCTGGGATGGGAGGAACGGCAGCGCAGGGGACGACAGGGGCAGACAGCAAAGCTCTCGTCTCTTGGGCAGGAAGGGGTGAAATTGGTGCAGACAGCTGCGATGGTCTCAGGGAGTAGGAGGCAGCGGTCGCCGTTGAGGCGGAGGCGTTGGTGTGTCTTCAGCCTTTCTCTCTCAGTTCTTTGTCATATAAATCAGCCAATCCCCACCCTCCCCCCGCCATTTTGAATAACAGCAATTCCCTTCCCTTTATAGTCAAGCTCCTAAAAGAGGAATTTATTGTTACTGTCTCTTCTTTCCT
>NW_011494457.1:950030-952736 GCF_000754665.1 Bison bison bison | reverse complement strand
TCCTGCCTTCTGGCCTCTGTCCCTGCCTCTCTTCAGAAGCTGCCATTGCCAAAATCATTAGTGTCTTTTTGTTGTGGGTCAGATAGGGACTCTATTCTGTTTGACCTCAGTGCAGCATTGGGTTGGCCACCGCCCCCCACCCCCCACCCCGAAACTCTTTCTCCAGTGTTGTCTGTGACACTGCTCTTCACTGGTTTTAAAAACTTGATCTTGCTAGTCACTCCTCTGCACAGATCTTTTTACTGTCTTTCTCTGCTCACCTCTCCCTTTCATGGATCACAGCCTTGTCGTGGTGAAGTGGCTTGCGTAAGTCAGTAAAGCTATGAGCCATGCCATGCAAGGCCACACAAGGTGTACAGGTCAGAGTGGAGAGTTCTGACAAAACATGGTCCACTGGAGGAGGGGATGGCAAACCACTCCAGTATTCTTGCCGCAAGAACCCTATGGACAGTATGAAAAGGCACAAGGTATATGACACTGGAAGATGAGCCCCGCAGGTTGGAAGGTGTCCAGTATGCTACTGGGGGAGTGCAGAGGGCAGTTACTAATAGTTCCAGAAAGAATGACGTGGCTGGGCCAGAGTGGAAATGATGCTCAGTCGTGGGTGTGTCTGGTGGTGAAAGTAAAAGTCTGATGCTGTAAAGAACAATATTGCATAGGAACCTGGAGTGTTAGGTCCATGAATCGAGGTGAATTGGATGTGGTAGATGGGTAGGTAGCATCACCGACTCAATGGACATGAATTGAGCAAACCCTGGGAGATAGTGAAGGACAGAAGAGCCTGGAGCACTGCAGTCCATGGGGTCGCAAAGAGTCAGACGTGACTTATTGACTGAACAACAACAGCGACGACTACTCACCTCTTAAATTTTATTACTCTCCAGTGTTCAGCTGTGGAGTTTCCTTGCTTCTTACTTGGTATCTTTACCCTGAATGGTGTTCCCCAGAATTCTGGCTTTAACCACCATTATATGCCATTGACTCCATATTCTCTCTCCAGGCCATGTCTCTGCCCTGAGTCCAGACTCTTACGCTTGGCTGCCTTGTGTCTTCACTGGATGTGCTACAGACTGAATATGCTCGGAGCAAAACTCATCATCTTATTGCTGTTACTCCTGAATTCTTCATTGTAGGAATTGGGACCACCTTTTACCCAGATGTTCAGAACAGGGAGTTGTTTTGTTTTCTTTCTGAATGAAATCTTAAAGAGCTTCATTTGTTTCATAATCAGATAAAGTATAGGAAAAAAGAAAAGAAAAATTCCCTCGTAACTGTGCAGTTCAGTGATAGCCAGTAGGAGCAGTTAGTATATTTTCTGTCATTTTTTGTTTGTTCATTTGTTTACTCTTACACATACATACTCTGCATAAATTAGTTTCGTGTAGTATTATTTTATGAGATTTTGCTAAAACATTCAGCTGTCTTAGAAAACATTTTTCTTTGCTTGATATTTGAATTGTGTGCGTATACGGCATTTAGCCAGTCTCCTTTGAAACTCTTGCCTTGGTTTTATTTTTTTCTGTTATAAATAAAACTGCAGTAAAATCTTGGTGTAAGTCTTGGTGTAAGTAACTGCAGGACAGACTTGCAGGATGAAAAGATAAGGACGTAAAGGACACTGTCCTTCTGATGGCAAACGTGGCATGTTTGGGTATGAAGTTTTTAATTTTAAAGTCATTATTTCCAAATTGTCCTCCAGAAGTAATTTTTTATTCCATCTTCTTTCTCCTCTTTGCTCCCAGTCACCGATTCTTGTAATTTTCACAATGCTCATTTCTACTGAATTCATTCTTTTCTTGCAGTCCCTATGGCTGACACTTAGTTCAAACTCTTAATAATGTCACATTTGGATTACTCCAAGAATGGCCTTCTAACTCATGTCTCCTTGTTTTAGATCTTGTCCCTGGGGCCCTGGGATGATCTTTCTAAGACATAAATGAGGTTGATGCTCTCCTTCATGAAATTCCTTCAGTTCAGTTCAGTTGTGTCCAACTCTTTGCGACCCCATGAATCGCAGCACTCCAGGCCTTCCTGTCCATCACCAACTCTCGGAGTTTACCCAAACTCATGTCCATCAAGTCCCTTAGCGGATCCCAATTCCTCCCCTTGTTCTCATCCTGGCAGACCTTCACAGCCAGCTTCTGCCCCGCCCCTCATCTCTTCCTGCTCACAATAAAATATTTAGGTTTTCCCATAAGAGACACTTCCACAGCTCAGTTCCACTTCATGTCCTCTTTTTCCTTCCTGGAAGAACCTTCCTCCTCCTCCTCTTCTGACTCTTGTTTCTTTCAAGTCTGGAACCAGGGGAAGGTGCTGCTTCCTTCAGGACTTCTTCCTCAGACTCTCAGGTTAGGGGCTTACCCTTTGTGTTCTTCAGAAGAACCCTGTGCATAATTACCTACTTATTTGTTATCATATTTGACTAGATGAGAAACTTTGTGAAAGGAAGGATTATGTTTTATTTATTGTGGTATCTTTCAGTTCAGTTGCTCAGTCTTGTCTGACTCTTTGTGACCCCATGGACTGCAGCACGCAAGGCCTCCTTGTCCATCACCAGCTCCCGGAGTTTACCCAAACTCATGTCCATGGAGTTGGTGATGCCATCCAACCATCTCATCCTCTGTCGTCCCCTTCTCCTCCTGCCTTCAATCTTTCCCAGCATCAGGGTCTTTTCAAATGAGTCAGTTCTTTGCATCAGGTGGTCCG
>NW_011494457.1:926516-949930 GCF_000754665.1 Bison bison bison | reverse complement strand
AGTCCAAGGGACTCTCAAGAGTCTTCTCCAACACCACAGTTCAAAAGCATCAATGCTTCAGTGCTCAGCTTTCTCTATAGTCCAATTCTCACATCCATACATGACTACTGGAAAAACCATAGCCTTGACTAGATGGACCTTTGTTGGCAAAGTAATGTCTCTGCTTTTGAATATGCTATCTAGGTTGCCATGAAATTAAAAGACGCTTACTCCTTGGAAGGAAAGTTATGACCGACCTAGATAGCATATTCAAAAGCAGAGACATTACTTTGCCAACAAAGGTTCGTCTAGTCAAGGCTATGGTTTTTCCTGTGGTCATGTATGGATGTGAGAGCTGGACTGTGAAGAAGGCTGAGCGCCGAAGAATGGATGCTTTTGAACTGTGGTATTGGAGAAGACTCTTGAGAGTCCCTTGGACTGCAAGGAGATCCAACCAGTCCATTCTGAAGGAGATCAGCCCTGGGATTTCTTTGGAAGGAATGATGCTAAAGCTGAAACTCCAGTACTTTGGCCACCTCATGGGAAGAGTTGACTCATTGGAAAAGACTCTGATGCTGGGAGGGATTGGGGGCAAGAGGAGAAGGGGATGACAGAGGATGAGATGGCTGGATGGCATCACTGACTCGATGGACGTGAGTCTGGGTGAACTCCGGGAGTTGGTGATGGACTGGGGGGCCTAGCGTGCTGCGATTCATGGGGTCGCAAAGAGTCGGACACGACTGAGCGACTGATCTGATCTGATCTGATCTAGGTTGGTCATAACTTTCCTTCCAAGCAATAAACGTCTTTTAATTTCATGGTTGCAGTCACCATCTGCAGGGATTTTGGAGCCCAAAAAAATAAAGTCTGACACTGTTTCCACTGTTTCCCCTTCTGTTTCCCATGAAGTGATGGGACTGGATGCCATGATCTAAGTTTTCTAAATGTTAAGCTTTAAGCCAACTTTTTCACTCTTCTCTTTCACTTTCATCAAGAGGCTCTTTAGTTCTCCACTTTCTGCCATAAGGGTGGTGTCATCTGCATATCTGAGGTTATTGATATTTCTCCTGGCAGTCTTGATTCCAGCTTGTGCTTCCTCCAGCCCAGCGTTTATCATGATGTACTCTGCATATAAGTTAAATAAGCAGGGTGACAATACACAGCCTTGACGTACTGGTTTTCCTATTTGGAACCAACCTGTTGTTCCATGTCCAGTTCTAACTGTTGCTTCCTGACCTGCATACAGATTTCTCAGGAGGCAGGTCAGGTGGTCTGGTATTCCCATCTTTGAGAATTTTCAACAGTTTATTGTGATCCACACAGTCAAAGGCTTTGGCATAGTCAATAAAGCAGAAATAGATGTTTTTCTGGAACTCTCTTGCTTTTTCGATGATCCAACGGATGTTGGCAACTTCATTTCTGGTCTCTTTGCCTTTTCTAAAACCAGCTTGAACATCTGGAAGTTCATGGTTCATGTACTGTTGAAGCCTGGCTTGGAGAATTTTGAGCAGTACTTTACTAGCGTGTGAGATGAGTGCAGTTGCAAGTGAGATGAGTGGTATCTTTAGTGCCTAGCCAAAAACTCTAATGTACTTATGAATCAAGAAGTGAAAGTTGTTCAGTTGTGTCTGACTCTTTGTGACCCCATGAACTGTACAGTCCATGGAATTCTCCAGGCCAGAATACTGGAGTGGGTTGTCTTTCCCTTCTCCAGGGGATCTTCCCAACCAAGGAAATGAACCCAGGTCTCCCTCATTGCCAGCTGAACCACCAGGGAAGCCCAAGAATACTGGAGTGGGTAGCCTGTCCCTTCTCCAGCGGATCTTCCCAACCCAGGAATCAAATTGGGGTCTCCTGCATTGCAGGTAGATTCTTTACCAACTGAGCTGTCAGGGAATCAAGAAGGGTGCTTGTTAAATGCAGATTCTGATTCTGTAATCTGGGTGAGGCCCAAGATTCTGAAAAAATTTGAAAAAAAAAAATTTTTATTGAAGTGTAGTCAATATACAATTTTGTGTTAATTTCTACTGTACAGCAAAGTAATTCAGATATAAATTTATGTACATATTCTTTTTCATCATGGTTTATCACAGCATATTGAATATAGTTTCCTATCCTATAGTAAGGACCTTGTTGTTTATCCACAGAGATTCTGCATTTCTAACTAGCATCCATTGGCGATGCTAGTGCTGTTAATCTGAGTATCAAGGTGTTTGATAAATGTTTGTGGAATGTGTGAGCAAATGAATGAGTGGTGAAACAAACTATTAAGTCCCTGAAACACTGATTTATTAGATCTGAGCAATTAATAAAGTGATTATTGACTCTTGCTGGACAGAAAAAAATAACTTGTTTAATTTATGGTTTAGACTATTTGAAAGAAAGACTGAGTCCATTTCTTTACAGGTGAAGTATTTTGTGGAGTCATTCTTTTATTGTCTTAATTAGTGATAAAACATTTAGACCAGAAGTCTTAACTACTTTTTTTAAGTTGAAGATCTCTGTAAGTTTGAAATTACATATATAAGTCCAGTGTGTACAACAGCTGCTTGGGTTGGCAAAAACCTGTATGAAGGAGCCAGAGCCCTGCTTGCTTGGCACCCTGCCCTTCAGGCTGCTCTTGAAAGGGCACAAGTTGAAAACTTCTGATGTAGGTCATCTGTCTCTCTTAGTTTGAGCTGTGTCTAAGCCAACCTCTTCAGTTGCTAGAATGGTCTCCTAACTGCCAGGAGCGCCATATTTATTCATTGTGATCTTGTTTATAGGAGAATCTGGATACTTATAATTGACAAACACAATGGTTTGTACAGCATAATTGTCATTTTGGCAGGAGAAAATAACCCCCCCAAATTGAAATTGTATTCAACATTAGAAAGGAAACAGTGGTGAAATATTGGTATTAGAATAATGCTGAAGAAGAGGGGACAGGCTTAATAAAGAAATAATCTATAAGAAGTTTGACTACAGAAAAATACCTTAGGGAATGTACAGCAATGGCCAGGAATACTAAGTGCTTGGCAGAAATTGTTAAAATGACTATCAAAATCAGATTCTGTTATTATAGGGGGGAAATAGGAGTTATTAATCAAGTTAAGAAAACTAGAAAGTTGCAGAAGAGCTGTGTCCATGGTGAAAGATCTGACTAGTTTCTTTTTTATTCCATCCAGGAGCCAGCATGTGAATATCTGGACCGGGGTGGTGGTGTTAGGATCTGGTTGTGTTGCTTTCCTGGCCATAATTGGGTGTTCTGTTCGTTCATCTTAGTGGTGCTTCTTTCTGTCAAAAGGGGGAAATTATTATATTTTGCACTAGGTCTGTTTTGCACGGTTATTGGTAGGGAGGTAAAGGTAAGAGCAGAAATGGAAAATCCCTGAGGGGATTATGAAACTGGGAAGTGTGATTTTCTAGAGCAAAATAATTTCTGGGGTTTAGAGGAGGTACTTTTTCATGGATGATGTATTCTATGTTGAAAAGGTGGAGTGAAATTTTGCTTCTTCTCAGATCTTTCTTTTAGAAGCCTATCTTACATGGAAACTCACTGGTTGAGCAAGGATTCTTATGGAGCAGGCAGGCAAAGTCCTGATACTTCAGTTTCCTTAACAGGGGAAATTGGAATTCTGTTGCGAGGAGGTGCCTTTGGTTAACCCGACCTTTACTGACCTAATTGGAAAAAGTTGGGAGAGTGATTCAAGGTGTATTTTAGTCCTCTGTCGTCTTCTAAAAGATAAGTTTGACGTACCTGTAGATTCTCTCCAGCCTGGGCTTGGAGAAGCCTGGAAAAAACTCTCTAATGATCTAACACCGTCCCCTTTGGCTCCAGCTACAGGAGTTCTGGCACACATTGAATGAATGTGTCATGATGGAAAATTTAAGTTTTACTTTGCTTCTTCCTTTAATGGCGCAGTACTCTTTGGCTGTCTCTTCCTTACGTATCCACCCCTTCTTTATACTGATAACAGTCTTTCAAGTATGAATGAGTTTCAGAACTGGCTGAGACTGCATAAAGCCTGCTTTCAAGAGCCTCTAGGATGAGAGCTGAAATACTATTTGCCCCTTTTCTCATTGCAAGTATATTACATTTTAGTTACCTTATAGGTTTTGTGGGGAACCCTGGGAATTTTGCCATATTTCATCTTTCATGGCCTTTGTGGGAAAGTACATTCCATATTCCAAATGATCAAATTACAAATGAAGTTTTGGAATATAATCCATTTATATGCTGGGGACTTGCTTATACCCTGAGAGGTGTGCCTCTTGAAGTTTGGGTGTTACAGATTTAAGACACAATAAATAGTAGTTACATGGAATGGTTTACTGGGAAGGCATTACAGACAAATAGTTAGATAATTTAATGGATGACAAGTTCATAAATGTTTCTAAGAGAAAGCTGGTATTTTGGAGATTGTATCTTGACCTTTTATTTTACCTTGACTCTTTAAATTTTATTTCAGGACAGTCATTAGTACCTTCCTACAATCCTGCTCCTTTTCACTACTATGACCAGTATGGAAATGATTATTCAACAGATATTTATAAAGTGCCCAAGGAAGATGTTGTATACAGAAGAATAACTTGGACCTCAGCTACTAGTTTTTCCTTTATTTCTAAGTTTAATTTAAATTCATTCATTTGGCCGCATCAGGTGGTAGTTCCACCACGCGGGCTCGGTAGTTGCGGCACACGGACTCTGTAGTTGTGGCTCAGCAGCTGTGGCTTGGGCTTACTTGCTCCGCAGCACTTGGGATCTTAGTTTTCCAACCTAGGGTTGAACTCCTGTCCCCTGCATTGCAAGGCAGATTCTTGACCACTGGACCACCAGGGAAGCCCCGTCTCCTGTACTTTAATGAGCAAACCATTAGCTGTTTTATCAGAGCTAACCAATACCAAATTTCTGTTTTTCTTTCCCATGTTAGGTGCTACAGACTAAATCACCACCACCACTATCCTCTATATTTTGGACTTTCCTTATAGCTCAGTTGGTAAAGAATCTGCCTGCAATGTAGGAGGCCTGGGTTCGATCCCTGGGTAGGGAAGATTCCCTGGAGAAGGAAATGGCAACCTACTTCAGTATTCATGCTTGGCGAATCCCATGGACGGAGGAGCCTGGCAGGCTACAGTCCACGGGATCACAAGAGTCGAAAACGACTTAGCGACTAAACCACCAACTGCCACCACCACATACTAAATAATAGGCTAGTCTGTTTATGGGGGATAGTTTTGGGGGCCACAGAGGTTGAATACCAGGCACAATTTTGACAATGGTAAGATTAACCTTTCCCTGTTCCTGCTTGGTCCCCCTAGCATTCCCTCGGTTGCTCTCCTGAACTTCTTATGTTCTAGGTAACAGATCCATGTTCGGTTATTAAAGCTGTTGAGAATGTCATATGACTTGAAGTTTTATATTTTGCATTCTCGTTATTGAGAAAATACTTTTCTCCAACCCACCGAGGATTGAGTAAATAAAAACTTGAAATATCACCCACAAGAAATTATTTTTATCTGTACCTGTAGGAACCTTTATTTCTGAATCACAGATTGTTCACGATCCAGCAGTTATGAATATACTTAGAGAATAACAGGACAGAAGATCTGAAGTTAAATCTGCATAGCTGAAAAGTCTTCTTACACTAATCACTCCCCTTAGAATTAGATTGGTGGTATGTATTTTACCAGGTGGAGCTAGTGGTAAAAACCAGCCTGCCAATGCAGGAGACACAGAGAGACACAGGTTCAATCCCTGGGTCAGAAAGATCCGCTGAAGGAGGACATGGCAATCCACTCTAGTATTCTTGCCTGGAGAAGCCCATGAACAGAGGAGCCTGGCTGGCTGCAGTTCATAGGGTCACACAGAGTTGGACATAACCGAAGCGACTTCGCGTGTATTTTACCATTCACGTCTTTTTCTCTTTTTTTTTTTGGAGAAGGCGATAACATATACACAGAAAAGTACATAAATCACGGTAGTTTACAGAATAACCATAAAACAAAGAGCTGTGTAACCACTATTTAGTTCAATAGTAGCTCATTGTGAGTCCCGCAGAAGCCTCCCATATGCTCTTCTCTGATTACAACACCATCTCTTCTTCCTAGGAGGAACCACTATTCTGATTCCTTGAAAATAATTTGTTTTACCCACTATAAATATATTTCTAAGCAGTGTAGTTTAGTTGAAGTTTATGTGAATGGCATGATTATATCTTCTTTCGCTCAGTGGTGTTGTTCAGTTGCTAAGTTGGTCCAACTCTTTGCAACCCCAGGGACTGCAGTGCACCAGGCTTCCCTGTCCTTCACTGTCTCCCAGAGTTTGCTCAAACTCATGTCTGTTGTGTCAGTGATGCTATCCAACCATCTCATCCTCTGTCTCCTTCTTCTCCTTCTCCCCTCAATCTTTCCCAGCATCAGGGTCTTTTCCAATGAGTTGGCTCTTCACATCAGGTGGTCAAAATATTGGAGCTTCAGCTTCAGCATCAGTCCTTCCAAAGAATATTCAGGGTTGATTTCCTTTAGGATTGACTGGTTTGATCTCTTTGCTATCAAAGGGACTCTCCAGAGTCTTCCCCAGCACCAAAGTTTGAAAGCATCGGTTCTTTGGCGCTCAGCTTTCTTTATGGTCCAATTCTCACATCCATACATGACTATTGGAAAAACCATAGCTTTGACTATATGGACCTTAGTCAGTAAAGTGATGTCTCTGCTTAATATGCTGTCTAGGTTGGTCATAGCTTTTCTTCCAAGGAGGAAGCATCTTTTAATTTCATGGCTGCAGTCACTGCAGTGATTTTGGAGCTCAAGAAAATAAAGTCTGTCATTGTTTCCACTTTTCCCCTTCTATTTGCCATGAAATGATGGGACTGGATTCCATGATCTTAGTTTCTTGAATGTTGAATTTTAAGCCAGCTTTTTCACTCTCATTTTCACCCTCATCAAGAGGCTCTTTAGTTCCTCTTCACTTTCTGCCAACAGAGTGGTATCATCTGCATATCTGAGGTTGTTGGTATTTCTCCCAGCAATCTTGATTCCAGCTTGTGATTTATCCAGTTTGGCATTTCACATGATATACTCTGCATATAAATAAGCAGGGTGACAATATGCAGCCTTAATATACTCCTTTCCCAGTTTGGAACCAGTCCGTTGATCCATGTTCGGTTATAACTATTACTTCTTGACCTGCATACAGGTTTTTCAGGAGACAGGTAAAGTGATCTGGTATTCCCATCTCTTTAAGAATTTTCCACAGTTTGTTGTGATCCACACAGTCAGAGGTTTTTAGCATAGTCAATGAAGCAGAAATAGATGTTTTTCTGGAATTCCCTTGCTTTTTCTATGATCCAGTGGATGTTGGCAATTTTACCTCTGATTCCTCTGCCTTTTCTAAATCCAGCTTGTGCATCTGGAAGTTCTTGAATCACGAACTGATGAAACCTAGCTTGAAGGGTTTTGAAAGCATTACCTTGCTAGCGTATGAAATGAATGCAATTGTGTGATAGTTTGAACATTCTTTGGCATTGCCTTTCTTTGAGACTGGGATGAAAGCTTACCTTTTCCAATCCTGTGGCCACACAGTCTTAACCACTGTACCTTCAGGGAATTCCCTCTCCATTTATTTAGATTTTCCGAATCTCCTAATGAGGTTTTTATAATTTTCTGTGTTGTGGTTTTACACATCTTTTGTTAGATTTATTTTTTAAAGTTTCGTATGTTTTAATACTGTTGTGGTATCATTTAATTTTTTTTTTTTAACTTTCTAAGTTCTGTTGCTGATCCCAAGTATTTTTCTGGAAGAAATAACAGGTGTAAGTTTGTATGTGTTTTTATAGGCTCTGCTGGGTGGAATGAGAAGAGTTACATAAAGAGAAATGAACAGAATAGAATGGGAGAAAAGGACACGTTCGTAAAGGGCACATTTGTTCCCCTTTCATAGATTTTTCTCCTATGTGTAAAACTTAGGAAATACTCATTTGTTTTCCATAGGTGTAGCCTGTGGGAGAAAGGGCGGGTAATGTTTTTTTCCTTCGAGGGTACACTGTGCCCTTTCATGCTTTAGTGTTGTACAGGAGGTACTAATTAACTGCTGGGAAAAGTAAAAAGTTTTGAGTGGGCAGTTTCTGATCCAAATTATATTATTTTCTTGGAGAAAGGAGTTTTGTTACTTAGGTTCCTCAGGAAGCCTGGTTGTTAAGGGTTTTTTAGATTAGCCAATGTGAAAAATGCCCAGATCTTAAGCACGTTAGTTCATTAAGCACTTCTCTTTGTAATGTGATTTAGAGAATTTCATAACCTATTTCATCTCAGTACTAAGAGATAATCAATTTCCCGTTCCTGAGTATTCATCACGTGTTGTGCTACTATTACTGCTAAGTCACTTCTGACTCTGTGCGACCCCATAGACAGCAGCCCACCAGGCTCCTCCGTCCCTGGGATTCTCCAGGCAAGAACACTGGAGTGGGTTGCCATTTCCTTCTCCAATGCAGGAAAGTGAAAAGTGAAAGTGAAGTCGCTCAGTTGTGTTGGACTCTTCTCGACCCCATGGATTGCAGCCCACCAGGCCCCTCCGTCCATGGGATTTTCCAGGCAAGAGTACTGGAGTGGGGTGCCATTGCCGTCTCCAGAGCATGTTGTGCTAGGCACCTGGAAAACAGATACTAGGTAGAATCTCCCTCACAACAAACAAGCACACATGAGATTAACTCCTGTCTCCCAGAGAAAATTCCTCTTAGCACATGATTTATTTCCCTGTAGTCTTCTTCTAAATGTATGTTTGAAAAATAACTGAGCTAGTACTATAGACCAGAGAAGGCAATGGCACCCCACTCCAGTACTCTTGCCTGGAAAATCCCATGGATGGAGGAGCCTGGTAGGCTGCAGTCCATGGGGTCGTAAAAAGTGGGATATAACTGAGCGACTTCACTTTCACTTTCACTTTCATGCATTGGAGAAGGAAATGGCAACCCACTCCAGTGTTCTTGCCTGGAGAATCCCAGGGACGAGGGAGCCTGGTGGGCTGCCGTCTATGGGGTCGTACAGAGCCGGACACGACTGAAGTGACTTAGCAGCAGCAGCAGCAGTACTATAGACTCAACTGTCATTTTTTTAAATTTAGCATTGTAACTCAAGATTTTCAGTCACTGAAATATTTTTTTATAAACAGCCTTTCATTATGTGTAAAACTTATGTTCTGTATCATCATTGAGTTAATTTCCCCACTGATTGGACTTTTGAATCATTCTTCTTTTTTTTGCACTTACACTGATGTTTAGATGAACATTTTTAAAGTCTTTCTGCATTTTGAGTTATTTCCTTAGAAGTGAAATACTGGCTTAAAGAATTTGACCATTTTAACACTGAAAGAATTTATTAAGTGACTAGTGAGATCACCTGTATGCTCAGTATTGGACAGCAAATAAGGAACAAGACAGGTAAGGTTTTCATTGTCGTGGAGTTTAGTGAAAGAGAAAGATTAAACAATTATGCAAGCCAATTCATAGTTAGAAATTTTGGGAAGTGCTTGGGGAAGAAAGCACAAGATGTCGTACAGAAGAGCAAATCAGTGGTGATGGTTCTAATTTGGGAGGGGGGTGGTGGGAGTGGTCAGGAAAGGCCTCTTTGCGGAAGGGACATTTAGACTGATAACCAAAGCACAAGTAGTGTGTGATTGGCCTATCTAAGGAAAGAGGGCATAGCCTGTGTTAAGACTGGGGGAGAGGGGGAGGTGGGGAAAGGGGTCTGGGACAAGGGTTTTGGGGAAAACTTGGAACAGAAGAACTGAACAAATATCCTTCTGTCAGTGGAGAGAGAGAAGGAGAGAGATGTGAAATAAGAGGTAGTAAGGGGCCTTTCTAGGTCGTATTAACAGTTGAAGTTCTTGAGAAATACGTTGTGTTGTTCCATTCCAAAACGACCCACCAGTGTACACGCCTGTCAACCCTGTTTAAGTGCCTGGCTCATTTAATAGCATTGATAGTCTTATTTGTGAAGGACTTTGCTGATGTGATTGTTGAAATGTTTTCATTTCAGTTTGTATTTCTTTGGTAATTATTGAAGAGTAATCTTTCCCCAAATGTTTGTCATCATTTTGGACCGTTCCATCTGTTACTAAATGGACCATTCCTTTCTTACTAAAATGTCATTTTTAAGGTTCTCCCACAAGTACTCAGGTGACAGACTGGGAACCACTTGTTAGGAATTGAAAGAAGAGTTTCTTGCATCTCTCACTCTTAGTTCTCTGAATAAGGGGCTGGATTTGGTCAAAACTGCGTTTCTTATGGCTGTATTATTTTATGATTCATGGGTATACAAGTGTGTCGAGTTGGGAACTGGAAAAGAAACTGATAAAACTCTGGTGACTTTTAAGAGCCAGCTCACATCATCTTTCTTTAAGGAGCAATCCAGGTCTGTGGTAACCAGAACCAGTTGCTGCTGCTTTTATGTTTCTTTAGCGTTTTGTTTGTACTCTTATTTAATTCGACTCTTGGTTTCTTCTTTTGTTTGTTCGTTAGAGATTTTCTACCTTCATGATGAGCTCCTCAAAGGCAGAGGCGGTGGCGTGCGGTTCATCCTTGTGTTTCTGCCTTCACTGGTGTTGACACCATACATAATGATGATATTTCCAACATGCCATGTAAATAAGCTAGCTGGCTGTTTGTATTTGTGGCTATCATACTTCTTAACGTTGACTGTCCTTTGAAAACTTAGTTGGAGGAACAGCCTTTGTCTGCTCTGGGGCTGAGAAATAGCATGCCCGTGGTAATGTGTCAGCCTCCCAGGTTGACGCGTCTTGGCTGGGTTTTCATCAGTGGTCCGTTGTGTTCACAGGAAGTGGAAGCTGCCCAGGACCTGTAACAACTTGTCTGGGTATTGGGTTTTGTTATCTTTTGGGTGTTTTCACTTTGCCCAACACCAGGTGTCTGGGGGAGAGACCTAACTGGTTGGAGCCTGTAAAAATTCATTGTGATGACGATCTTTGTAGAGCTGAACCTCAGTAAACTCTTGCAAATACTTGTGAGAACCCAAATCAGAAATGGACGTGGGATCTCATCTGATCTTCAAAGCTGAGTAGGGTTGGGCCTGGTTGGTACTTGGATGGGAGAAATGGACACGGGAACAAGATTACATTTCTGTGTTCTGAAATGCCACAGAGATCACAGAAAGGCATTCTTAATTTTGTATATACCTGTGTATACTCCATTCCCTCATAGAAACTGCTGTCAGTTGTTAGAGAATCTGCACGCTGTCAGTGCTTAAAGGACTGCTTGGTTTGTTAGGTGAGCCAGGCTCTCTGCCTCTCCGGTTTCTCCTACTCATGGCCTCCAGTTTGAGCATTTTCCTTGCTATTAGCAGTTAACATTCCTGAGGTTTTTATTGTGAATGTCCTTTTTTATGTTAACCCTGTACCTCAGTACTGTGGATAATTTCAGTCTTCCTCATCTAAGGTTTCTAGTTAATGGCACTTCAGCATGTGTTCTAATGAAAATTGGAGCAGACCACCTGCCTTTTCTGGGTAGGTAGGGATTCTTTTGTTACGAACTTCTCCCATGCTGTTAGAATTTGCTGAGATAAATAGGGCTTGTCATTCCATTTGGCTTACATTTATGAATGCTGTCACACGTTAGGCGCTGTGTGAGCTCTGTTCACACAGAGACATTAAACCACATGGTAAGGAGCAGTAATAGAGTGGGGCACAGGTTCTTAGGGAGCATCAGTGAGAGGTATTTAGCACATCTGTGGAGGGTGTGATCCCAGAGGCTTTCTGGCGAAGGCAGCAGTTAAACTGGGTTTTGAAGGATGAATAAGAGTCAGTTGGTAGCAAGGATGTGTCTTAATTGAGGCAAGGCTGGGGAGAAGGAGTGTGTTAAGAAGCTGTTGCTGAAGCACACGCTGCCACCTGTGAGATATCTGGTGAGAAACTTGAACCTGAATTGGATCACGACTCTCTCTAACTCCTAACTTACTGGCTATAAAGGGATTGCGCAGCATGTTAAATGACATCTTAGGGATACAGTTAGCAAAGCCCAAACTTGGGGAAGCTATCTGGTTATTTTCAACAAATAAAGTACAGAAAAAGAGGAAGTAGTAATCTGTAGATTAAAAGAGCTTTAAGAGGGAATTCCCTGGCAGTCTAGTGGTTAGGACTCGGAATGCCTGGGGCCCAAGTTTGATCTCGTGTCAAGGAACTAAAATCCCACAGGCCGGGTGGTGTGGCAAAAAAAAGAGATTTAAGAGACATTAATGAAATGCTGTATGTTGCCCTGTTGGACGCTGATTTGAATAAATCATCTCTAAAGAATTTATGAGACAGGAGGGAACGTTTGAACATCTACTGAATAGTTGGATAATATTGAACAATTTTTAAAAATTTAGGTGTTGTAATGGTAGTATAATTATTTAAGGAAATAGTTCTTCTCTTCAAGGTATAGAATAAAGATGAAATTACATGATGCCTGGAATGTGTGTGCTGTGCTAAGTCGCTTCAGTCATGTCTGACTCTTTGCGTCTCCATGGACTATATAGCCCATCAGGCTCCTCTGTCCATGGGGTTCTCCAGGCAAGAACACTGGAGTGGGTTGCCATTTCCTTCTCCAGGGGGTCTTCCTGACCCAGGGATCAAACCCGGGTCTCCTGCATTGGCAGGCAGGTTCTTTACCCCTAGTGCCACCTGGGAAGCCCATGTGTCCCAGAGTGATCCAGAATTGGCTGGGTGCCAGGGGGAGCAAGCATGTACTGATACATTTTGAAGCTGAGTGATGAGCTACATAAGCTCCTTATTTTGCCTTTCTTTCTTGCTTTGTGTTTGTTCGCACTATTCAGTAATGTTTTTAAAAAGCTGTTACTGTGCTCCAGGCAAGAACTATTAGGGACCTAAAGTAAAGCACTGGTTGTAGAGGTAGAACAAAAGGAATAAGTTATAAGATAAAAAGATGGATTTGAGGAATAAGTTATAAGGTAATTAGTTAAAGTTGAATGTTTGGGGCTGGAGGGAAGGAGGGGGTCTAAGTTGATGGTTTAAAGCCTGAGCACTGTTCCCTAAATTATGGCACATGGAAGCCACGTATCTTGAGGACTTGGTGCGGAGCAGTGGTATTGCAAGTTTGCTTTTGTACATACTGAGTTTAGGACAGCCAAGCCAGGGAGCAGTGCATGGTTGGTAGCTTACAAGTAAAGACAAAGCAAGATACAGATGAGTATGTAGGTGGTGGTAAACCTTAAGAAAGGCTGAGGTTGCCCTGGGAGAATGTGTGCAAGAGGAAAGGAAGGGGTGCAGAGGGGTAGAGAGAGAGGAGCCAGTTAGAATTCCGAGAGGAAAAGTCTGAGAGAGAGGATTTTTAAAGGAAGTCAAGGAAATAGGAAGTTTTAGGAAGAGTATGGTAACTGTGACAGATCCAGGAGGAAAGTCAAGTAGGATAAGAGCTTGTCTAGTTCCTCTTGCTTATGAACATTAAAGGCCTTTGGGGAGCTGGTGGTGGGTGGGACAGCTTTATGAGTAAACTATATTTACTATCCTGCAGTTGTTAGTCCCTTTAGAGTGGATTAATAGAGATTGTAGACCATATGAAATTTGTGCTAATTAGCTAGAACGTTATGATTAAAAGCAGAAGAGCTTTTATTTTATTGGGAATTAAGATCATTACCCTTCATTCCCTTGGTGTCATCTACTTGAAAATCATGTTCACTTGTGCAGAGACCTTTTCCAAGTTTACTCTAGCTCCCTTTCTGTGAAATTTTGCTAAATTGCCCCAAAATTAGTGGATCAGAAGCTGGGTTCAGAGTTTAGGAATTGTGACACCTGTTTTAAGTGCAGTTTTCCCAGTGAGTCTCATGCTGTGCTGTTACTCTTCAGGGTGAATGCAAAATCCTAGTGGTAGGCAAAGATGGTGTTGCTTACCGGTTTCTTTTCTTTTCTTTTTTTTTTAAGATTAATTTTTTGGATTTCTGTTTTAAAAACTTTTTGTTTAGCTCTTTTTATCCCAAAGTACAGATGAAATAAATGACTGTGGAGTTGCTGTGAAAAGTTAACAGATCGGTTGAACTGTGATTGTTTATGTTACTACCAGCACATGACTATCAGCACTGTATCTCTGTGGGGCTGGAATATGGACAGTTGTTGCATTCTGAGAAAAGTGTTGGCAGGAGGGAAATAGCCCTGTGCCCCTCCTACCATCTTCTCTGCTGGAATCTTAAAGTTTGTATTTATTTTCCTGTAAGTACAGAATTGTGAGAACTTGTCTTGTTTGAAAAACCCTCACGTAGCAAATTGTCCAGCCCACATAGGGACACAGGGATGACTCAAGCTGTTCGGGATTCTTTTCCTTTTGTTGGTAACCTCTGACCAGAGAATTTACCCATTTTTCATAAGACAGTTTGAGAGCTTGGTGGAGAGAAGGGGCCAGTGAGAATGCTTCTCTTCCCAGAGCGTGGCTGCCGCTCCGTTGCCTGTTGAGTCATTCCCACAGCTCTATATAGAGCTTTTCTGGCTTTTCTTTTAAACATGATGTTCTTGGAGTGGGAAAGAAAGGAAGTTTTTTTTTCTCCTCCACAGACTCCCCCACCCCAAATCTGCGTTGCTCACTCTCTTCTAGTAACAGTATTGCCCTCAGTCGTTCTGAGACTGTTTTCTCTTTTCAGGCCTCTCAGCACTTTCATTTATCATTGTGTGACTATGTGAGCATTAAGGCATTTGCTGGGCTTGGTTCCCCCAGTAGGCTTTCAAGATGTCACTTAACCAGAAAAACGGAGGCCTTCTGGTTAACCATACCAAAAATGGATTTCTAGTTTTCAGCTATTTTAAAGTTAATCAGATAAGGTAAAAGACATCTTACTATCCTTATTAAGACTATCAGTAAAATGTGCTGTGAAGGGAATGAATGTTTTTAATTTTGGATAAATAAAAATTGCTATAACTTGACAGGATTTTAGTTTCTTTTTGTTTTTGTGATGAAAGGTTAAAATGTCCACATTCGTTTTTATTCATATCTTGCTCTCTGCTAGTGGAAAATGACTTGACATTTCTTTATGAGGAAAGGGAAATTCTTATTTCTGTCTTCGTGTGTGTTTCAAACATCCAGTCAGATCATAAAGCATTTTAGAAGAGTCAAATAACATCAGTAAGTTGTCTGTTCACACAGCCCATGTCCTACATAGGGACAAGTAAGGAGCTCTTTTAAGGGGTTGGCAGATCGAAAAGACAGATTATAGCTCTGGAATGTATTCAGATGACTTTTTGAAACAGATATTTTAATTGGAGAGGGGGTGGAGAAATATTTGTGCTTCTGTAGTTAAATACTCAACTTCCTTAGCCTGTTATCTATAAATATCACAGATGAGAAAGCCGTTGGAACGCTTTTTCAGAAAATAACTCACAGTACATATTTATTTGTGTGTATGTGTTTATATGTGCCTTATCCCCATCCATTCTCCATTCATGGGTCAGTAATCAGGCTGTGCCTTTCATAAGATTGAGTTGTTCGGATTATGTTTAATCTGTTCTAAGCTGCATTAGCAGCAGAGTCCCTTACACTAAGGTTTTCAACAAAACCTCATCTTCTCTCGTTGAAAAGAGAGGAAGACAAAAAAGCAGTTGATGTGTTTTCTGAAGGTCTCTTTCTGTACCTCTCTTCCCACCACCCCCAGAGCTGCACAGCAAGGGGAGGAGCTTCTTACTGCTCTAGCCACACTTCATATGTCTTAACTTGAGTGCTGTTTGGTTTCCTGTCGGCAGTAAATCAGCTCTGTGCCATCTTGACTTGCGTGAAGGGTGGATGAATTGGTAACTGCACTCAGAAGAGGAGTGAGTTCTCACAGTCTGATTTGAACATAAGGTGTGAGACTGAATTTATGAAAGCTTCGGTAGCCTCTGAAGACAACCTTTTCTTTGACTTTGTTTTTTTTTTTTTCATGATATCTGTGGGCTGTTGTTTCTGAGAAGAATCTGTCATGACGCTACTGGAACCTGAGATGTTAATGATGGCTGTACAGTCCGGTAATTCCCATATTTCCTGCAAATCCTTTTTGCCTTAGCTTTCTTAAAAAACACTGGGCACTTTGGCACTAGGACTGGATGGAGATGAGGAGGAAGGCAGAGGGAGGGTAAATCTAAATTGTCCAGTAAATGTACTGCATTTTCAGATTTTTATTGTAAAGCATAATAATTTTCTCTTGATTGCAAATTCTGGATATTCAGACATCGCTTTGAATTAGATGCTTATCAATCTTAAGACTGCTCAGTGAGGAGACATGTAAGGGAAAGCTACTTGTCTTCTTTAATTAGGTATTTTGTGATTGTAGTGGTGCTGCTTTTAATATAATTAAATTGTTTTTGCTGTTTTGAACAGTACTGTGTTTAATCACTAATCTGTACTTTTTTTTAAATGACTCTGTGAAAGCTTGTCTTAACATTTTTCCTTAGCTGTAATTTCTCTTTTGTGTTAAACCTTCTATCTGTATCGTCTTTTGGTTCTTTGTGGGATGCTCTTGTTAACATGTAGGGTTGGGAATCTAAAGTTTTGAAGATGAGGGAAGTTGGAGCAAGGAGGCAGTCAACAGAAGGAATGCAGGATTTCCGAGGTTCTTTCTCTTGAACAGTTTTCCCAATTCAAAAGTGTCTTTTAAAACATTTAAAAAAATTCCAGTTTGTTTTTAATAATTTCTTTTACTTTCAGTGCCCTTAAATTTGTAAGTTAGATATCTAAAAATAGAGAATGTTCTTTGGTTATTTTTAGACTTCTACTAAAATGTAGCCTGTAGTGTTTTCCTGTTTCAGAGACTATCTCGAAAGATTCATACAAGTGGCATTTGGGGACCTCTTCCCATCCACTGGCCTTTACTCAAAGGAAGATGAGCCTCCTTGGTGCTGGCAGACGCTGTCTCTGGCAGAACTGGTCTCACTGCTCTCCTCGGGGAGCACTTAGGTGTTACGCTGCCAGACACAGATCTCCATCTGAAGACCGAGTCAGGTGCTGTCAGGTTACGCTTTAGGACAGAGTGTGGACAAAAAGGAAAGACCGCCACTGTCCTGTTCTTGTTTTATGGATGACCTTGACTGAGTCATGTGTTAGTTGTCTTTCTGTTCATATATGCTGTGCATTCCAAGTCCCTTTCCTTTTCCTCCCACAGATCTGTTGAGCTTTGTGTTCTAAACAAGATTGTGTGCTTATCTGAACGTTTCCCATCTGTCTTTGATGAAATAGTTCCCAGTTAAAGTGACTCAGATTTTCTTACCACTGCTCTGTATCTTCGTTCTCTGCTGTATGTGGGCAAGGGCATATTTTATTTTAGGGAGTACAAGTGAGCCTTTGGACTCTCTCTCCCTTCTTTATTCATCTTGTTACCTACAGATTGTCTCAGTCCAGTAACTTCTTAGTAAGATAAAAGACTGTTTGCTTTCCTCTGAGCTGGGGTCTCACTGTTCTTGCCGAGTAAGGGAAAGGGGCTTACTTAGTATTTTGTTGTCTTGCCCAAGAGCCATTTTTCTAATGACATATGTTGGGTAGGGCTAGCCACCCATCTGTTGGACCAGCTACTTCATAAAACTTTCAAAGGATAGTAGTACGTTAGACAAGGGTGGGTGAAATTGACAAGGGTGTTGGATATAGGTAAAACGAAAGATCTGCAGAGACTAGCATGTATGCGAACCTCTTTCTTTTGTGTATGTTCTTAAAAGTAGAGAAACTGGATATAGAAAGAAGTAATAGCAAACTGATATCTCTAGTACTTGTGGTTCCTAAATGTTCAAAAACCTTAGCACTGTTTTGTTTTGTGAAGTTGTTACTGTTTTCTTCTTATGCTCTCGCCTTTATATTGGATTGTAATAGTAAATGACAGGCATATCTATGATAGGAAATGAAAAAACATCTCTTATGAAGTTTTAATTAAAAAAAAAAAAGGCCTGTCATTTTTTTTTTCTAAAAAACTAAAGACAAAATTTAGACTATCTATGTGAGCCTTGAGTGAGTTTCACAGGAATAAAGTATTTGGATCTCCATGAATATAGGCTTTATAGGTGAAACTACTGTTTAATGAAATGCTCAAGGTAATGAAAGCAATTTAGACAAGATTCACGATATAAGATTTTTACCCTAAGTTAAACTTTAAGATACTGAATGTTAGAGCCAAGTTCCAGGGTACACTGTGTTTATATCAACTTTTGTTTGGTATTTGGAGCTTGGAGATTTGGGTGAGGCATACTTACATATAGACTTTGATCCTCCTCACTGCTGGTGGTCTCCTCCTAACTCTTTGAGATCCAGTTTAACTGCAGCGTTTTTGTGACGCCTCTCTCAATAGAATCAGCCCTTCCTTCTCTTTCTGCAGCACTGCCTTTACAATGTAGACTGTAGACTGTAGATTATCATTTTCCTGTCTGCCTAATTAGATTATTAGCTTCTCAAAAGCAATACAGTATATTCATCTGTGTGTTGGCTCCTGACATGTATTTTTTAAATTTTAAGTGAAGAAATCTGGTTTGACATACCTCCCCTAATAAATAGGTGTAAGCCTTTTAAATCAAGATTTTACCCAAGTATTTTAAGATCTGTTGTCATATTAAGACATGAAGCCTCTAACCGCCATCTGTATCTTAGCCAGCCCTTGCCCACAGCACGTGAAAGCGCAGCTCTCAAAACTGAAGTTCTCGCATCTCAGGATGTGCAGTGTGCCCGTCTGTCAGCCTGTGATGTGTGCTGGTGAACCCAGGTGTTCTCATCAAGACACAGTGAGAGGATTGAAGCACCTGTCACCGCTGTGGCACCCTATCTGCATCAGTGTGATTAGAAAGCTAATAATCTGAGAGGGACATTTGGGATTTCTGGAGCTAAGACTAAGGGGATATTGGGGTACAGCGCTGCCTCTGGTATGTTTTAGAACCAAGGAGTGCTGGGGCTTGGTTGTTGATAGCTACTGTGCGAGGCTTTGATCAGGCACACCCTGTGCCTGCATACAGCCGATGCAGTCGCCTTATTAGTTTGTAACTCTGCAGCAGGGGGTGGCTTTCTGTGTAGAGAAGAGGACTGAAGCGGTTTCTTAGGTATGTGTGATCACATGACATACACCTGATCGTGATGCAGCCCAGTTAGGGAGCCAGTCTGTTATTTCCATATCTCTTGTGGGCATATCTGCGCATCCCCACCCACTCACGCACACACAGACAACACACTCCATCCACACCCTACACCCGCCTCCCCTCTCTTGTCTCTGTACAGGATGTCTCTGGAAGAATCTATCTGTCTGCACATGAGCTGTTTCTGGAAGGACTGTAAGGAGCTGGTAACAGTTACTGCCTCAGGGAAAAGGGATGGAAGCTGGGAGGTTGGGACGGCAGAGACTTCTTGCTCCACAGAACAGTGGAGTCCTCATTTAAGTTCATTATGATTATGTTGTTCGGTTGCTAAGTCGTGTCTGACTCTTTGCAACCCCATGGACTGTAGCACGTCAGGTTTCTCTGCCCTCTGCTATCTCCTGGAGTTTGCTCAGGTTCATATCCATTGAGTCAGCAATGCTATCTAACCGTCTTATCCTCTGCCGCCCCCTTCTCCTTTTGGGATACCCTGTAATTGTGAAGGAATACACAGAGGACATATTACAAGGGTATATAGAACACATAGGCCCATGGACACAGTATCCAGCCTGAGAAATGCAGCGCAATATACACTGAAGTCCCCTAAGTACCCTCTTCAATTTGTCCCTTAGGAAACTTTTGTTAGTTTGCTTTTAACTTTACGTACCTTTAAAAATTTTTGTGTGTGTATCGTGTACATGTGCTTTAGTTGCTTGCTTGTGTCTGACTCTTCTCTCTGACTCTTTGCAACCCCATGGACTGAAGCCCGCCAGGCTCCTCTGTCCATGGGCTTCTCCAGGCAAGAATCCTGGAGTGGGTTGCCATGCCCTTCCCCAGGGGATCCTCCCAACCCAGGGATTGAACCCAGGTTTCCCGCAGTGCAGGCGGATTCTTTACTGTCTGAGTCACCAGGGAAGCATACATGCTACCGTACAGAAGTGTTTCCTAGGTCTCTTTACCCTCTCTTTCCTTGATGTCTGTACACTTAATTCCTGTATATTCACTTAACTTCTAGTTCCCTGATCATTACAGTTTGTCTCTGACCTGTATATTATAATAGTATGGGTTAGAGTGAGAGGAGTAGTAATTCATAAAAATAAAGTTAAAGGAAAACGGTGGGCAGACAACTTGTGCCCTTTTTGATGATACGTTAGTGCTTAAAGGAACCATCTGTTTGGGTTCACATCACTCTGGAGTAAAAAACTCCAGAACCTCCAGCAATAATTACCTTTTGACTCTACTAATACTTTAAATATTAGTGCAGGCTTTTAAATATATATATATATATTTGTTTATATTTAAGAAATTTTAGAGCTTGAAGGAAACGTTAGGCATTTTTTTGTCCTCTCCTTAAGATGAGGAATACTCCAATACTTTGGCCACTTCATGCGAAGAAGTGACTCATTTGAAAAGACCCTCATGCTGGGAAAGATTGAAGGCGGGAGGAGAAGGGGAAGGCAGAGGATGAGATGGTTGGCTGGCATCCCTGACTCAATGGACATGAGTTTGAGTAAACTCTGGAAGTTGGTGATGCACTGGGAGGCCTGGTGTGCTGCAATCCATGAGGTCGCAAAGAGTCAGACATGACTGAGCAACTGAACTGAACTAAGATGAGGAAATTGGCTGGTTGAGATTATTTCCTGTAGTCACATGATTAACTAGTGGCCAACACAGAAGGAGAATTCATTTACCTACTCCCATGTCAGTGCTCTTTCTAAAACATACTCACAGAGAAACCATCAGAGACCTTTAACGTATGAGATTGTTTAGAATTTTCTCTAGAGATCTTGGTTTTCTTTGGGTTTTTCCATCGTGGGTTTCCATCACTTCTCAGATTAACTCACATCTTAAGAGGTGGAGATAAAATCCAGTGCCTGGGGTCCACCTCTTGCCCCTGGGAAGTGGAGGCAGATGCTGCAGGCTCTGTGGTCCCTGGTGGACCTCCCTCTTGTCTTGCCGTCTCTGGCCTGGCTGATGATCTCATACCTTGATGGTGATATCAGAAGACAGGTAGGCAGACAGACCGACGCTGTCATCAGCATTCTGGACTACATCTTACTGCCCTTTCTCTGGCTGTTAATGTATCCGAGGTCCCCTTAGAGTTAGGGCCTAGATCAAAGGAATTTGAATTCATCTGTCTGTCTCTATCTTTTCTTCTTCCCTTTTGTCTCCTTTTGGATGAGGCAGGCTGTCAAGACCATGAACCACAGTTTTAGCTTTATTACAGCCGTGCCAAATTAAATAAAGATGAGTCTCGTACAGTCTTGTTTTTTTTGGAACTTCACTTTTATGATTACCACATGCATTATTTTTGAAAGGATTTTCTTTATACTAACAAGGGGGAAAAAATTAAAAACCTCCCGGTCTGCCATCAACAACAAAAAACAACATTCTCTGCCTTGCTCTCACCAAGCCAAAGGGCAGTGTCAGGCTGAGCTCATGATGTTAGGGGGCTGGGGCACACTTAATCTCAGGGCAGGCATGTAAGTGGGGTGGCGGCAGCAGTCTGGTGAGTACAGAGGGCCTTGAAAAGAGGTGTCTGTGGCAGTTACATAGTGAAAATAAACTCAGCAGTGAAATTTTTATAGTGTGTCATAATTTTAAAGTGTTTTATATATAATATCTTACTTGATCGTCTCAACAACTTTGAGGTATTTGTATCTTCTCGTTTGTAGGGTAGAGCACTGAGGTTCAGAGAGGCTTCAGGGCACATAGTAAGAGATGGAAAATATGTTTAAATTTAGGTGTTTTACTTGAAACACTGCTCGCTTATGTGTTCCATGTAAAATGAAAGTCAGGTTGTGTCCCTGCTCACTGAGAACCTGCCCCAGGTTCTCAGTCACAGACGCGGCCCCTGTCCTTACAGTGCCTTCAAGGCCCCAGCCTGTTCCTCTCAGACTGCACTCCCCTCCTCTTCCCTTGCCGCTGCTGGCCCAGCCATGCCAGCCTCACTTGTCCCTGCAGACCTTGGCCAGTGCTCCTGTTTCAGGGCTTGCCTGCTGGCTGGCTGTTCTTTCTGCTTGGAACACTGTCTGCTGGGTAGCCTCATGGTCTGTTCCCTCACCTCCTTCATAACTTTTTTCCATGTCACTTTCTTAGTTAGGCCTTCCCTGACCACCCTGTTTTTAAAAATTCTGCTTTTATTTGTCTTCATACTGCTTGCCATCTGATAGAATACAGTCATCCCTTGATGGGGATTGATTCCAGCCCACCCCCACCTCCAGTACTAAAATTCATGGATGCGCAAGTCCCTTCTATAAAACGGTAGGGTATTTGCATGTAACCTATACACATTTCGAATCATGTCTAGATTACTTACAATACCTAATGCAAGGTTAACATTGTAGAAAGAGTTGCCTGCGCCGCAAATTAAAGTTTTGGTTTTGGGGACTTTCTGAATTTTTTTTCCCCGAATATTTTTGTTCTGTGTGCAGTTGAATCTGTGGATGCGGAGCCTGTGGATATGGAGGCCTGACTAATGTGATTTGTTTATTCGTTTATTGGATACTGCTGTCTTTCCCTACTATAAAATAAATAACTCAAAGTAGGAGATTTTTCTGTCTTGTTTTCTACTGTGTTTCCAGTATCTATAAAGGTACCCATTGCATAGTATGCACTTCATAATTCTTGAATAAATGATTTACCAGAAAGTTTGGAATATGTTTTAGGCAAGTATGTTCCTGAAAACATGTCTTTCAAGTATCCTGTGTAGCATGCACTGCAGTAGCTAGTGCGGGTTTTCAGAACATGGTCTCGGGACCTCTGGGCACCCCTGAGACTTTTTCAGTGGACGTGAGCTGGAAGCTCTTTACATACTTCCGTGTGAGTGCCCAGTCGCTTCAGTCACGTCTAGCTCTTTGTGATCCTATTGACCGTAGTCCGCCAAGCTCCTCTGTCCATGAAATTTCCCAGGCAAGAGTCCTGGAGTGGGTTGCCATGCCCTCCTCCAGGGAGTCTTCCTGACCCAGGGATTGAACCTGAGTCTCCTGAACTTCCTGCACTTCAGATAGATTCTTTACCGCTGAGCCACTGGGGGAGCTCTTATATGTTTATCAGATCAGATCAGATCAGTCGTCAGTCATGTCCGACTCTTTGTGACCCCATGAATCGCAGCACGCCGGGCCTCCCTGTCCATCACCAACTCCTGGAGTTCACCCAGACTCACATCCATCGAGTCAGTGATGCCATCCAGCCATCTCATCCTCTGTCGTCCCCTTCTCCTCCTGCCCCCAATCCCTCCCAGCATCAGAGTCTTTTCCAATGAGTCAACTCTTCGCATGAGGTGGCCAAAGTACTGGAGTTTCAGCTTTAGCATCATTCCTTCCAAAGAAATCCCAGGGCTGATCTCCTTCAGAATGGACTGGTTGGATCTCCTTGCAGTCCAAGGGAC
>NW_011494457.1:907210-926155 GCF_000754665.1 Bison bison bison | reverse complement strand
CATATCTGAAGTTATTGATATTTCTCCCGGCAATCTTGATTCCAGCTTGTATTTCTTCCAGTCCAGCGTTTCTCATGATGTACTCTGCATAGAAGTTAAGTAAGCAGGGTGACAATATACAGCCTTGACGAACTCCTTTTCCTATTTGGAACCAGTCTGTTGTTCCATGTCCAGTTCTAACTGTTGCTTCCTGACCTGCATACAAATTTCTCAAGAGGCGGATCAGGTGGTCTGGTATTCCCATCTCCTTCAGAATTTTCCACAGTTTATTATGATCCACACAGTCAAAGGCTTTGGCATAGTCAATAAAGCAGAAATAGATGTTTTTCTGAAACTCTCTTGCTTTTTCTATGATCCAGGGGATGTTGGCAATTTGATCTCTGGTTCCTCTGCCTTTTCTAAAACCAGCTTGAACATCAGGAAGTTCACGGTTCACATATTGCTGAAGCCTGGCTTGGAGAATTTTGAGCATTACTTTACTAGCATGTGAGATGAGTGCAATTGTGCGGTAGTTTGAGCATTCTTTGGCATTGCCTTTCTTTGGGATTGGAATGAAAACTGACCTTTTCCAGTCCTGTGGCCACTGCTGAGTTTTCCAAATTTGCTGGCATGTTGAGTGCAGCACTTTCACAGCATCATCTTGCAGGATTTGGAATAGCTTATATGTTTATACTTACGTGTTATTTGCCTTTTTCACTCTTGGTGTCTCGTGAGTGTGCTGTGTGGTTTTCCAGATGTACGTGATGGTATGATGATATCCCAGCAGCTTGAATGCAGTATCAGGGATGAGTATTCAGCTGTCTGAGTTGTATGTTAAAGGATTTGCAAAAATAAATGATAAAATGATATTTTTACTATTATTTTTTATTTTGGAAAGTATTTTTTCATAAAAATGTTAACATGTAGTGGGTTTATTGCTATTTTTAAAGAATAAATATTTTAAATGTTTTCAGTTTTGACTTATTGTATGATAAGTAATAATAGATGTAACTCATATACACAAAAGCTCTTCAAAATTGTCAGTAACTGTAAGAGAGTAAAAGAGTCCTGATGTCAAAAAGGTTGAGAAGAATAGTATAGTTTTTAAGAGCATAGACTTTGGAATCCAAGTTGTCTCTTTTAAGCTCTGCTAGCTGTGTGACCTTGGGCAAATTGCTTAACCTCTCTGTGCCTATTGCTGCATCTGTTTTTTTTTTTTAATGCTAATAGTATTAGTACCAACCCCAGGAAGTTGTTGTGAGTATTAAATGATTGAATGTGTGTAAAATACTTCTAACGATTCTTGGTATATAATAAATGCTATATGTTTTTTGATGTTATTGTGGTTGTTTTTCTGTTGTTGGGATTTTGAATACTATAGATGCAGGTAGTTTTTTATTTCTTCCTGGATATTCTGACAACTTGTCACAACTCACTTGATATTTGACAATTCACAAATTAAAAAAAAATAATAAAAAACCTTCTTTAACCTTGAAGTACTTCAGGAAATTTGTTCTAAACATATTTTAAAAGATATGTAAGATTTATATATAAGGATGCTCTTAGCAGTATTCTTTATAATAGAAAAAACAAAAACGGAAACAGCCTATACTTCAGCAGTAGAGTATTGGTTAAATAACTTACCATATAGTAACATAATTGGTACTAGTACACATAGGTTTTTTTAAAGATGTGAGAAAATGTTTGCCATTTATCCATATAACCCTAAAGAAATGGCTATAGGGATGATATACCTCAGAATATTAATAGCTGTCCCTGGTTAACTGGGGTTTCTTTCTTCTTTGTTTTCCTATATCTTAAGCATATGTTTCTGTTGTGTATTAAAATAAAACTCATATTAAATAGCATGAGCACGTAGGTAGTTGAGGGAGGCAGAAAATGGCTGGGTGTATAGTGTCTTGGATCAGGAGCTTGAATTGTTGATTCGGGACCTCTGTCTTCAAAGCACTCCACCTCCCAAACAGTGTTAAAGAGGCACTCCATCCCACTAGGCTGTTCCTTCTGACTGGTCTAGTTTGTATAAATTTCTTTTATATCTTTTGCCTTTGTTTCTGCTTTGTAAGATTTATTGAAATTTATCTTCGGTGTTTGTATTAGGTCATATTCTTGCCAGAACTGTAGATTCTCTGCATACGAACTTAGTCACAATTCGCTGAACCTTTCCGAGGTTTTGATGACCTACAAAATACACTAATTTTTTTCTGTTTGTTTTTTATGGGTAAGAAAACTGAGTTCTCTTAGCCATAAAATAATGGTGGTGATATAAAACGTTTTAACCATTTGAAAGTACATTTCTGTAATATATTTTCTTTGACTTTAGGGTAGGTGTGGGGATCCTTTTAACAATCCGTCTACTCCTTGTCAGAAAGCCTAAACTCATACTGCCTCATCTTTGCTTTGTAGATAGGAACTGAAGTACTTATGCTGAAGAATTGAGTGTTAATTAAATTGACCTTGATTTTCTTAGGAGAAACATTTAGATTATATTCCTCAAATCAGTGCCATAAGACTAATTGACAAAATATTTGGCTGTGTAGAGTATTGAAAATTTATGGTGTGAACATTAATTAGGCTATACAAACAGATGCTGTAACCTTGCTAGCACTTCTAACACCCTGCTACTCAAAGTGTGTTCCAAGGACCAGCATCATCTGTATCATCTGGGAACTTGTTAGGAATACAGTCTCAGGCTCCACCTCAGACGGGTATTCAGAGTTTTTATTTTCACAGGATCCTCAGGTGCATATTAAAGTTGAGGAGTGTTGTTCCAACAGATACTTTATTTTTATTGACTTTGTTTTGGAGGTGAACAGGTGAAAGAGAAAAACAATCTGTTGGTGTTTGTTTTTTTGTTTTTTAAGAAGTAAACTGTTGATACATAAAACAGCTCTCCAGAGAATCATGGAAAGTGAAAAACCTAATCCCAAAAGGTTACATACGTGATTCCATCTGTATAACACTCTTGAAATGGCAGAATTATAGAGAACAGATTGATGGCTGTCAGGAGCTAAGATGGGGTGATGCTGGTGTGGTTTAGTCGCTAAGTTTTGTCCATTTCTTGTGACCCCATGGACTATATAGCCTGCCAGACTCCTCTGTCCCTGGAACTTTTCAGGCATGGATACTGGAGTAGGTTGCCATTTCCTTCTCCAGGGAATCTTCCCCACCCAGAGATTGAACCTGTGTCTCCTGCATTGAAGGTAGATTCTTTACAGACTGAGCCCCCAGGGAAGCGGGAGTGATGTTGGGAGGAAAGTAATTGTGGCTATCAAAAGTCACCATGGAGGATCCTTATACAGATGGAATTTTCTGTATCTTGACTGTATCAGTGTCAGTATCCTGGTTGTAATGTTGCAGTATAGTTTTGCAAGCTGTTAACATTGAGGGGAACTGGGTGAAAGATAAGCTGATCTCTAAATTATTTCTTACAAATGGGTGGGAATGTATAATCATCTTAAAATAAAAATTTAAGAAAACTCAGTTTGGCATCTTTTTAAAACATTGATCAGAGTTACCATATAACCTAGAAATTCTCCTCATAGGTATATACCTGAGAAAATTGAAAACACTGCTCCACACAAAAACTCATCCATAAGCATTCATAGCAACCTTAGCCCAAAGTGAGTCTGGAGGAGAGTGGATGCATGTGTATGTATGATTGAGTCCCTCCACTGTTCCCCTGAAACTATCACAGCATTGTTAATCAGCTGTACCCAATACAAAATAAAAAGTGTAAATTAAAAAAAAAGTAGCCCCAAGTGGAAACAACTCAAATGTCTGTCACTTAATGAATGGATGAACAAAATGTAGTATATCCTTACAGTGAAAAGGAATGAAATACTAATGGATGAACCTTGAAAACATTGCAAGTGAAAGAAGACAAGCACAGAAGGCCACATATTATATAAATCCATTTATGTGAAATGTCCAGAATAGGCAAATCCATAGGGATAGTATAGTCGTTGCCAGGGCTTGGTGGTGGGGGATGGGACAGTGATGAGGAATGACTGGTAAGAGATGTGGATTTCTTAGGGGTGGTGATGGTTGTACAACTATAGGAATATATGAAAAACTGCTGAATTTTACTCTCTGAGTGAATTGAATAGTATGTGAATTATATCACAATTAAAAAATAAGTCTGAGAACAAATTGCAGATTTCTCTAGAGTGATGTAATTGTTAAACACATTTCTGACCTTTTCCTATTTTAGAATATCTGAATTAAATGCTCTTGTCCTAAATTTCCTTTCTATATTGGGATGTCATAGTCAAAGCTATGGTTTTTCCAGTAGTCATGTGTGGATATGAGAGTTGGACTAGAAAGAAAGCTAAAGTTTGAAGAATTGATGTTTTGAACTGTGTGCTGGCGAAGACTCTTGAGAGTCCCTTGGACTGCAAGAAGATCCAACCAGTCAGTCCTAAAGGAAATCAGTCCTGAATATTCATTGGAAGGACTGTTGCTGAAGCTGAAACTTCAATACTTTGGCTACCTGATGTGAAGAATTGACTCATTGGAAAAGACCCCGATGCTGAGAAAGATTGGAGGCAGAAGGGGACGACAGAGGATGAGATGGCTGGATGGCATCACCGACTGGATGGACATGAGTTTGAGCAAGCTCTGGGAGTTAGTGATGGACAGGGAAGCCTGGCGTGCTGCAGTCCATGGGGTCACAAAGAGTTGGACACGACTGAGCAACTGAACTGATATTAGGATGACCTTTCCTCCACATTTAATCCTTCATACAAGCCCTAACTTTTGCCTAGAAGCTTCTCTCTTTTTAATAGTGATTCTTGTATTTGTTCACAAGGATTAGAAAGGATGCTATTTTGAATTGCAGTGTAGCAAGATTTCAGACTCTACACCATGGCGGAAACCAGTGTCCTGTGTTTGAAACTAAGGAAAAAAGAGTTGGACAGGACTTGGTGACTGAACAGCAACTAGAGTGACAGATAGCCTATCAGTTGTTGCCTGGGACCAGGAAGAGAAGATAACTACAAAAGGACATAGGAGCACTTTGGGGCGCGGCAAGGGGAGATGTCAAATTTCTTGATTGTCATAGTGGTTATGCAGGTGGATACATTTGTCAAAAGGCATTGAACTTCTGTGCTTAAAATTCGGGAGCCTATTGTATCTAGATTAAACTTCAGTAAAATTGATTTCCGAAACTTGTAACATTATCTCTGATTCTTTTAAGCTTAAAGTCATATTTATGTTAAAACTCTTTTTAATATAGGCTAACAGCTGTTAAAAAAAATTAACTTGGGAACTCTGACTTCTGTTGCTAAGGTCTGTCTCCCTTTTCCATCTAGTCAGTTTACACAGTGAAATTAGATTGATCATTTTCATTCAGACTGTGCTCTTGTGCTTTTGAACTTGCATGATTCTGTTGCTCTGCTTTTCAAAACCAATGAGTGGGTGTGATTATTCTAAAAAAATTTAAGTTTATGGAACATTGTATTGGCTATTGTTGCCTTTTTCCTTTTATGTACAACAGAAAAATGTTCCATTGGATATAACAAATCAGGTTGATTGCCTTTCACCTTCATACACTCTGGACTACCCCAGGCTAATTTGGGCACCAGGAGGTTGGAGTTAAAACTCCTCTTAAAGGAAGTAAGCCAAAAGGAGAAAAGGGTAGCACTGCTAGGTAGTGGTTAAAACAAATGAAACACAGCAAAACCCCAAGTGTGTGAACTTCTTTCACACCCCCATCACCTCTGTCTCGCTGATCTCTTGTCAGCAAGTGTGCCTTATCACACAAAACCTCCAAGGTGTGAGAACGGCTGTGGAAGACCGTCTCTAAGTTAGCAAAAGCATCTCTGTGCGTGCTTCCTGAGCTTTCTCCCTGAGGTTTTCTGCCCTCACTCTCTTCTTGGGCCTGACCGCGCCTAAACCCAGTGCTAGAGTATTTCCCCATTTAAAATTCTCCACTGGTGAAGGGATTTTTAAATTACTTTTTCCCTTAAGCATAGGCAAGACAGCCTTATATTTTAAAAACAAATCATTAAAAACTAGTAGAGATCAGAAATTATATTCAGTATTTTATAATAACCTGTAGTGGAAAATAATCTGAAAATGTATATGTAAACCTGAATCTCTTTGCTGTAGACCTGAAACTAACACCATATTGTAAATCAACTATACTTCAGTAAGAAACCTATTAATATGTTAACATAAATAACATGTTTTAAGAAAAATAGCTATATTTTCTAAAATAAAAATTAGTAAGATAATGTCATTGTTTTACATTTTTGCAAACATCCTTAATATGTGGCTTGATAGAAGAAAGGAAAAAAAAAACAAAAACAAAATACTAGAGACCACGTAGGAAAATACAACAAACCACAGAATATAAGAAACACATTTATAGAGTATGGAATTCTAAATATATTTTGTAAAAAAACTCCAGCAAAAATATAGACATATATTTAAAATAAAATAATAGTATCTAACACTTGCATGGGATTTACCACATGCCAGACAGTGTTCCAAGCTCCTTGCGTGTATTAAATAACTCTTGCAACAACTGTGTGAGATGGGATCTCTTATCCCACTTTACAGATGATGAAATTGCGGGTTAAAGTAGATAAGGAATCTGTCCACACACCTGGTAGGTGGCCTGGCTTCAGAATCCATGCTCTTTACCACTGCATTATATTGTTTCCATATGAACTTTTATGCCCCAGTTCTATGGTACCTCTTGACAGGCTGTCCGGCTTGTCTTGGTTCCTGGTGTTCTTCCATTACACAGACAGTCTTTTTTACCGTCTTCCCTCCCTCTTTATCCTCCACTCCCCCACCCTAAGCACAGTGTGACCTAATTGTTAAACACTTTTCTGACCTTTTCCTCTTTTTCAATATCTGAATTAAATGCTCTTGTCCTAAATCTCCTTTCTACATCGGGATGACCTTTTCCCCCTACATTTAACCCTTCATACAAGCCCTAGCCTTTGCCTTGAAGCTTCCCTCTTTTTAACAGTGATTCTTGTACCTGTTCACGAGGATTAGAAAGGATGCTATTTTGAATTGCAATGTAGCAAGATTTCAAACTCTGCACCCATGGCCAAAACCAGCGTCATATGTTTGAAACTAAGCAAAACCTCTTGAATGTCTTGCCATAAACGTGCATTAGAAATTTTTTCCGATGTAGCAAATGGTTTCTGTGAGTAGGAAATAAATTTAAACCTGTATATCTTTAGAGTAGAAACATTTTCCATGTGAAGGTCCTTGCTAACTCTGGTAAGAAAAAAGGTCCCTTGCGTCTTTCCCCCTTTTCTTCTGAACTCTACAGTACAGAGCTTTCAGAACGTCTTGACAGCTGGGTTTTATATCTGCTAAGTCAGTCCATGAGGTATTTGCAAATAATCTTCCATTAGTTTTATGCTAAAGATCCTCTTGCAGCTTGGCTTTTAGTCAACTGACTCAGTGACTAAATTTATTATATTGATTCTCAGCTAAGGTGGTACTACAAATGTTTTTAGAAAAGTCTTGATAAATTTGAAGGAAAAAGTGTATTTTTTGATGTACTCTTAGAATTTCCTAGGCGGTACATGAAAAGTGTCTGAGAATCTAGAAAACCATGTGATCCCCTGCATAGGGTCATATGCTAGCTTAGATGGTTTAGCAGAAGAGCTTAGATACCTAGTTCTGAATTCCATATTTGTATTCATGAAATAGTAGGCGAGTTTCTCAGTGTGTGTGGTTCATTTTATCTGTCCCTGTCTACTTCTCCAGTGGCACCTCCTGCTCATTTTCCTTTTTTTGCTTTCTAGGTTCCATCCACACCTCTCCTTCCTTAGTGTTTCAGAGACTGCCCCTCTACCGTGCCCCTCACCTCTGGTTATTTTCATTCTTTCTCATTCTCTCTTCTTGATTTATACTTGGAGATTATGTCTTTACTTATGTGACTGTTTGATTAATGTGTGGTTCCCTCAGTACTTCATCAACTCTACGAAGGCCTCACCTGTTTCTTTTAATTTATCTTAATTTTAATTTTATTTTACCTGTTATTGTTAATTTTGTTTTATATCTAGCATCTACCTAGTTTGCTGGGTAGTAGCTGCTGCATAAATGTACATTAATGAGTGAATGAAGTTAACATGAAATATTGGAGACATTGGGAAGATGAAAGCCACTCTTGGAACATTTGGTATTAGGTTCTCCAACCCAAGTATTTCTCGAAGAGCAAGCACATCCTTAGTAACCCGCTAAGGATGACTCTCCAGTTCCTTTATAAGATGTAGAGGGTCAAGGATTTTTGTACCATCTTTCCCTCTCCATCATTCACTTTGAGATAAGTCATTCTCGGCTTTTGTGAAATTGTCAAGATATATAAACTACAGAGTATCTGTATCTCTATCACTAGATACACTTCGGCCCCAGATTGGACCAGAAGTTATCTCCTGCTTCAAGTGAGGAGCTAGTACATATTTGGGAGCATTATGTTTTGGCTAATTGATTAGAGGATTTAATTTTTTTCTTTTTAATATACTTAGTTTTATCTCAGGCCTTGTGAGATCATTATGGTATATTTAAGTCAAAGGACTTAACTATTTTTAGTAAGTGGCAAGGATTCATTTTGAAATTTAAAAGCTCGGGCTCAAACCAAGAGTTTAGTGTTTGACTGCTTCTGCTGCTTGCCCATTGATTTCTTACCTCCTGCTTCTCAGAGTGCTTTTGAAGGTGAAGGTTGACAAGTTTTGTGAGATACAAGGTGCTGCTGAAAGCTCTTGTCTCAGTGGACTCGGTTTCAAAAATTCATCAGGACATTAGACAGCTTTAAACTTGATGTATTTGTAGTGGGACTAAAGTACCACAAAAGACTTCTTTCCTTGAAAAACTTTCCTTTCTTCTAATTTCTTTCTTTTGTTACTTTAGGGTTTCTAAATCTTCTGTTTTCTTTGCAGATGTTTGGAAATTTCTTTTCCTAGTAAAGGGGTTACACAAAATAAGATTTAGAAAATTTATAGTTTAACAAATGCTCTTGTAAACTATTCTTTATAAAGACAGATTAGTTAAAGTTTACAAATTACTTTTAAGATGCAGATTGCTAAGTGGTGGTGTTATGCGTTCTTTGCTTTCCAGAGTGTCATCCCTTTTAGCCCTGTAGCTACATATCAAGAGGCTACATGTTCAATCATAAAGCATTAGCTTCTGCCAACATTACATCAGCTCTGCAAAACCTCATTGGCTAATTATCCCCTGGGACTAGAACATGGATTTGGCAGCTTGTGAAAGCTGCTATTTCCAATTTCTCCCTTCTTGGCTGTGACATATCCCAAAGGAATGAAGTTGAGAAATAACCATCTTCTTCTGAAAGCTCTCAGCCTCTCATTCCCACAGTAGTTCTCATGGTCAGGGATAGAAGGTCCCTTCTTCCGCTTGAGGAGTCCTCGTAGCTGATGATATAGACTTCACGTAGTGGCCAAAGCACCCTGAATGAGCCATGGAAGAGTGATGACAAGGAGCCTTGCATCTCTTGAGAAATGTTTCTGGGTGGCTGTCTACAAGGATCCTAGTGCTTTGGTTGGGATCTTCTTTATATTACCGAAGTCGAAGAAGCTAGAAGTCCTGGCTTGGGAACCGTATGTGATTATCATCTGTGTCAGTTGACATTCTGTGTAAGAATTAGTGTAGACATTTAACACCTCCTTTAATGAGCATCTATAAAGTAACTTTCTTGAGAGTAGCTGTGGGTAGTTGAAAGAACTGTATGATCTTAAGCAATAATCTTAATCTCCTTTAGTCTCAATATTTTCACCATAAAATAAAGATGCAGTACTTGCGTCATTTTCCCCAGAAGATGTCATAAGGGTGGAATGAGATTGCACACGTGAAACATGTCACCAAGATCGCCACTGACCTACTCCGCACCCTGTGCAGGGGGCCCATTTAGGTTTCCCCTTACTTGACCTTTCTTCACCATTTGACCCTATTCAGTGCTCTCTTCCTATTCTGTACTGCTCAGGGTTCTTTTCTGTAGTCTCGGTTAACCTAAGCATAAAACCGGGTTTTTGGAGGAGTCTTGGATAGTTACATCCGTTGGATCATCAAAAAAGCAAGAGAGTTCCAGAAAAATATCTACTCCTGCTTTATTGACTGTGCCAAAGCCTTTGACTGTGTGGATCGAAAGATGGGAATACCAGACCACCTTACCTGCCTCTTGAGAAATCTGTATGCAGGTCAAGAAGCAACAGTTAAAACTGGACATGGAACAAAAGACTGGTTCCAAATTGGGAAAGGAGTACGTCAAGGCTATATATTGTTACCCTGCTTATTTAACTTGTATGCAGAGTACATCATGAGAAATGCTGGTCTGGATGAAGCACAAGCTGGAATCAAGAGTGCCAGAAGAAATATCAATAACCTCAGATATGCAGATGACACCACACTTATGACAGAAAGTGAAGAGGAACTGAAGAGCCTCTTGATGAAGAAAGAGGAGAGTGAAAAAGTTGGCTTAAAATACAACATTCAGAAAACTAAGATCATGGCATCTGGTCCCATCACTTCATGGCAAATAGATGGGGAAACAATGGAAACAGTGAGAGACTTTATTTTTTTGGGCTCCAGAATCACTGCAGATGATGACTGCAGCCATGAAATTAAAAGACGCTTGCTCCTTGGAAGAAAAGCTATAACCTAGACAGCATATTAAAAAGCAGAGAAGGTCCATCTAGTCAAAGCTATGGTTCTTCCAGTAGTCATGTATGGATGTGAGAGTTGGACTATAGAGAAAGCTGAGTGCTGAAGAATTGATGCTTTTGAACTGTGGTGTTGGAAAAGACTCTTGAGAGTCCCTTGGACTGCAAGGAGATCCAACCAGTCCCCCTAAAGGAAATCAGTCCTGAATATTCATTGGAAGGTGAAGCTGAAACTCCAATACTTTGGCCACCTGATGTGAAGAACTGACTCATTTGAAAAGACCCTGGTGCTGGGAAAGATTGAAGGCGGGAGGAGAAAGGGACCACAGAGGATGAGATGGTTGGATGGCATCACCGACTTGATGGACATGATTTTGAGCAAGCTCCGGGAGTTAGTGATGGACAGGGAAGCCTGGCGTGCTGCAGTCCATGGGGTTGCAGAGTCGGACGTGACCGAGCGACTGAACTGAATTGAACTGGATAGTTATTATTATTGGATAGTGCACAGCCTTAATAAGACGTGAAAGTGAAAGTGTTAGTCTCTCAGTCGTGTCTGAATCTTTGTGAGCACAAAGATTGGACTGTAGCCCACCGAATCCTCTGTTCATGGGATTTCTCAGGCATGAATACTGGAGTGGGTTGCCATTCCTTTCTCCAAAGGATTTTCCTGACCCAGGCATCGAACTTGGGTCTCCCACATTGCAGGCAGATTCTTCACCATCTGAGCCACCAGGGAAGGACTTAATAAGGAGGCTGGTTATCAAAGGTCAGAAAGTGAGCGAGGTGAGACGTAGCGAAGACCAAGTCCCAGAACTTGTCTGCTGAGAACTCTGACTGGCACTGCTGCTGGCGTGGTCTCCAGTGAGCACCTGCAGCCTTTGGCAGTGTCACCAGGAGATACTTGCCACAGTGCTGTGGGTAATTTCTGAGTGTATTTCCCATCTTTGTGTCATTTTCCCCAATTTTTCAGTACTCTAAATGGGAGGATCTGATTGGCTGGATGTGGGCTGTATCTGTGAGCCAGATGCCAGGGGCTGAGACGGGGACTCTATGTTCCTCTGCAGCTTCTGTAGTAGGAAGAGAGGCCTGCCTTCCCCTATCTAGGAATTTACCCCAAATAGGAAAGGTATTCAGATCTGGGCACCTAAACTATAGACACCATTCTCTCTTTAGCTTGCCTTCTACTTCTCTGTCCACTATTCAGTCTCTTCTTCAGTCTTCTCTTCTTCCTGTCCTTTAAATGTCAGGTTTTCCCAGGGATAATCCTTGACCCATTTTATTCTCAGTTTTCACGTTCACTCTAGCAACGTCATCCCAACTCATGGCTTCAGCTCCTGCTTCTTCAGGATGTCCACACCTGTATCTCTAGCCCCACCGTATTTCCTGAGCTTCGTTTAATCTACTACGTCTTCCCACTGGACATCTAGGTGGCCACATGCATTTCAGGCTTGTACAGGTTTAAAGTTGCTGTTACCTGTCCCTGTGATGACCCTTTATTCCCTACCGTGGAGCATTGGTCTCACCAGAAAATCGGGAGTCATTCTCAGTTCCTGTTTGCTGAGATTCCTCACATCTGTTTGGACTCTGAGCTCTGTAGGCTCTACCTTTACTTTGACTTCTCATATCTTGTCCCACTGCCCTAGATCCGACTGTCACGGTTTCTCACTATAGTTTTCAGGGAACCTTTTTTTGGTCTCTGCCTGAAATCTGGCTCTTCTCTAATTTGACCTTCATACAGCTGCCAGTATACTTTTTCTGACAGTCAATTCTAATCGTTTTATTTTCCTCAGAATGCTTCAGTTTCTAATAGGGTAAAATTCAGACTATGATACTCAAGCTATTATATTGTTTATTTGGCCTCTGATTTGGTCATCTCCTGTCATTTGTAACTTCACAGTCTCCAGCAATGATGAACTGCTTTTAGTTTCCAGAACATTCTGTGCTCTTCTAATTTTCTGTTCTGTTCCTTTGCATACAATCTTCCCTCTGCCTTGACCATCCCTCTCTCCATTTGTCAGCCTACTGACTTCTGCTTTTAAGTCCCAGCTCCAGGGCTCCCTCTTCCGAGATGCATGCTGTCTTTGACTCCAGATGGGGTTAGTGCTCCTCCTCTTGTGCTCTCCCTCTGCTTGGGACAGACCACCTGCAATGCAGGAGACCTGGTTTCAACCCCTGAGTTGGGAAGATGCCTTGGAGAAGGGAAGAGCAACCCACCCCAGTAGTCTTGCTTGGAAAATCCCATGGACAGAGGAGTGGTGGGCTGCAGTCCATGGGGTCACAAAGAGTTGGACACGACTGAGTGACTAACACACCGGAAGGTTAATTTTCTTATGTCATTGTTCCTAGAAGATCTCAGCAGTAAGCTCCTTGAGTGTAGGGGTGGCGTCTTATTTCTCTGTCCTCAGTTCCTGTCATACAGCATACCTGTCATAGTCATTTTTATTTAAGGACTAAATGAATGAAAGCATTTTGAAAGTGAAGTGCTGTACAAATGTAACCGTATTTTTAACAGTTGCATTTTCCTGTACGCATTAGGCCTTTCCTGACTCTGAATTTCTGTGATCTGTAGATCAGGTCTGAGGGTACCATTCTGGTTTTGTTTCATTCTTCTCTCTGTCTGCAAGTGACCAGAGGTCCAGGAGCCCTCCCAGCCCCTCAGATGAGTTTGCCTTCTCTGTGATCAGCCTGATCCTCTTTCCCTGAGAAGTTGATTAAACATCCTTCACTTTGGTTTTTCCCAGCCTTCCACCTTGATACATATTTTGACCCTAAATAATGATTTGCTTCACATGTGACTCCATTTCTTTACCCCACCGCCACCAGTTTGACTACTTAGCTTTAGTTGCTCTAGTTACCATAAGTTATGTAGTGGCTGGAAATGTACACAGTATTAGTATTCTGGAGCTTCTCTCAAGGACCTCAAGAACGTCTGTCCATTTGGCTGGACTGCTGCTTCTGCAGCTGCCTTCTCTCCCACCCCGCAGCTCTCGTCCCAGTTCTGTGCTCCTACTTGTGGCCTTGGCAGAGCAAACAGTCTATAGTTGAATTTCACTCACCCTTTATTTTTTAGAGCTTGGCTGTTGTTTCTTGATTTATTGCACTGGGAAGAATAAGTTTTTATTTATTTATTTTTTCTTGTTCCTCCCTCTGAGGGAGCCTGCGTCATTGAGAAATGTTTAACCTCGTGGCCTTGCATTGGGGCTGGAAATCTGCCTAAGGGAACTTGAACTGGTAGTGTTTTTACTCAGATTCCTCCTTATGAGGGGGGTGGGGGGATTTCAGCAGGGCCTGCCAAGACAGAAAGATGTTGGGAAATTTTTTTTAATAGCAAAGTATTTGAGGAGTATATTTCGGAGAGATGCTTAGGCATTTTGAAATCCCTCTGGGAGCAAGCTGTAGTTTCTACCAGGTAAAAATAAAAATTCAGGATGAAAAACAGCTTTTCAGGTATGTGGTGTGTTGTGATAAGAAAACTTTGACTAATTGAATGAGAACGAGAAGCTAAGCAGAGAGTCTGAGGAGTTAGAAACTTTGACCTAGGGAGAGTAGTGGTAGGCCGAGGCAGATCTCTGTGGACTGTGGGAAGAATTTGGCTCTTTATCAATTCTGGATTAGCCCAAGAGTCGATCATCCCAGGGATTTTCTTTGGCAAGCCTCTCTTTGAAATTCTTACTGATGTTGTCACTCTGTTCTATTTACAAAAGCACTTTGTTGATACAAACAAGGTATTTGCCCAGTGAGAGAGTTCAAATAGATGATCTTTTGTGCCCAAACAATGATCTCCCTATTAGGAGAAGGTGTGAACCAGCAAAGGTTTAGAATATGACTACCTCTGCTTATTTTTATCTTTGTGTCACTGATGAGGAAAAGTTATACAGTTGTTTGTCAGTATGGAATGATAAGCTGGGAAAGCCTTAGACCCTGACAAGGGAAGACTTGTGCAGCTAGACCATTTGTGGCAACCTTGTGACTACCTGTGCAACTGGCAACAACCACAGTATTTAATATGAGTGTAGGTGTGGCCAGACCAGCAGGTTGTCTCTCTGTGCGCTGGCTTTTCTGTTATTCTGGGTGATTGAGGGTTGATAATGTGCATGGGCTAATGAGATCTCTTAATCAGCAAGTATTTATTTATTACTGATTTTATACACACACACACACACACGTATATATATGCACGTAACACTCTGCTAGGATTCCTGAGAAGTGTAAAGGAATGATTCTGAGACTCAAGAAATTTGCATTCTTGTTGGAGATACTGTGGTTATTGAGGATTATAAAATCCTAAGAAAAAAGAAGGAAATGAGGTTAGGAAAACTTCACAGTGGAGATAAGATTAGAGCTGGACCTTAGAGGAAAAGTGCTGGTAGAGTAGATGAGGAGTCGAAGGCGGGAAGGTTTGAATCCCATGCTGATCAGGCAGATGGAGTATCCTAAGGGAAGCTTTGGAAACTAGACGAGGCTGGTATGTAAGGAAGAATAAGGCTTTCGCCTTGATCAGAATAGGAGGTACAGGAGAGCTGGAAGAGAAGACTGGGTTGAAAAGGTAATAAGGAGCTGGATAATTGAAGATCCTGAATGTTAAATTGGACAATTTGGCCTTAAACAGATAGTGGGGAGTCATTTTAAACTCTTGAGTAATTATTTATCAATCCATTTCTTTCAGTAATTATCTTTTAAAGTTTTTGTTAATCATAGATTCATAGGCAGTTGTAAGATATAATACAGAGAGATCCCTTGTACACAATAATTACTTTTTTTTTTTAAGAGCAGAATTTGTAAGCGTCACTTGAAAGCTCACATAAACCTGAAAAGATGTGGCTGCTTTTCACCAGCATACAGGAAAAGGACACATATATACATCATTTTTAGTAGATACTGTATAGCAAAATATGAAGCGTATAATGTGTGTCCTGGGGGCAGGGCTCTTAGAGATGCAATGAATTGCTTTGGGCTGGCGTTTGAGGAAGGCTGCATGGTGCCAGTGCCATGTGAAATGATTCTCTCAGCCCCTGGCATATCCCAGGGCCATGCCAGGGTACAGTGGTGAACAACGCAGACATCGCTCTTGTCCTCGTGCAGCCTGAAGTTTATTGGTGAAGGCGGACCAGTAATTACAGTAACAGAGAATGGGAGTCATAATGGGAAATTCAGAGTGCCATGGGAGAGCAGGGCAGAGGGATCCCAACAAAGCCAGGGTATGTTGCAGGAAGGCCTCTTAGAGGGATGTTTAAGCGGTGATCTGAGGGATGGTCCAGCAGAAAGAACAATGTGAAGATCTGACAGTGGGAAGTAAAATAGCACCTTCAAGGAGCTCATGGACTTCTGTTACAGCTGTGTGTAGAGATGGGGGAATATCATAGATTTGAGGGTGGGCTCTAGAACCTAACTGCTCGGATTTACATCCTGGCCCTACTGCTTACTGATTGCCCTTGGACAGTTATTTAGTTGTGCCTCAGTTTCCCCATCTGAAAACAAGCATAACAGTAATTCCTACCCCACAGATTAGGGCTGAATGATCTCAGACATGTAATGCCCCTAGATTAGTGCATGGCACATAGCAAGTGCTCAGCGCATATTAGCTAGTACTGCTGTCGCTGTGACTACAGCTATAAAACATAAAATGATAAATGGTAAGAGTAGCTCACAGATACGAGGGCGTTTTAAAAGTCATGTTAGGAGTTTAGACGTTATCCTAAGAGCAGTGGGAAGTCACTAAAGGGATTTCAGTAGAGACATGACATCAGACTTGCACTTTAGAAAAATTCTTCTGGTTTCAGTGGAGAAGATGAATTGAAGGGGCCTAAGAAAGAACCCACCTGCCAATGGAGGAGACACAGGTTTGATCCCTGGGTGGGGAAGATCCCCTGCAGTAGGAAATGGTAACCCACTCCAGTATTCTTGCCTGGAGAATCCCATGGACAGAGGAGCCTGGCAGGTGCCAGTCCTTAGGGTTGTGTAGAGTTGGACACAACGGAAGCAGCTGCGCACACACCGAAGAAAGATGGCAGGGAGACTAAGTAAGGAGCAGTCTCAGGATCCAGGTGAGGGGCCATAGTCTTGAAGAAATGGTTTGGTTGAAGAGGCCATGTAGACTTCCCAGTTCTGGAGGTGGATCTCTCATGGAGTTTAGGTTCTGTTGGTAAGAGGGAGGCCTAAAAGGGAGGTAGTGACAATGAGAAAATACATAACACACTATTAGGAATGATAAGTGCTGTTTCGAAAAGTAGAGAAAGGGGACGGATGATAAGAGCTTGTAACTAATTTAGAAATGGTGGTCATGGGAATTCCCTGGCAGTCCAGTGGTTTAAGACTCTGTGCTTTCACTCCCCAGGGTGTGGGTTCAGTCCCTAATTGAGGAACTAAGATCCTACAAACTGTGGGGTGAGGCCTAAGAAAAAAAAGAAAAAAAATGGTGGTCAAGGAGGGCCTTTCTGAGGAAGTGACATTTACGCAGAGATGTGAAGAAAGTGAGGGTTTTTCCTGGGGAAACACTTGCCAGGCACAAGTGTGATCATGCTTAGCATGTTCGCTAGCAAGGACTGTAGGGGAATATTAGTGAGGAACGCATGTGCCACAAGAACAGAGATACTGTTCACCTAGAATTGCCTTGAGCAGACCTGGCATGTACCCTCAACAAATACTTGTTGAATGAATGGATGGGCAGATAGATTGGATTTCAAATGAATGAGCAAATAAATGATACATTCTCCCAAATAAGCCTGGAAGCCAGGAAGAGGGGGAGAAAGTTGTAGGTAAGCTTCCCAACTAGTGCTTTTTTCTTAGGACAGGTTAAGAGAAAGGGCTCTGGAGCTAGACCTCAGATCCTGGCTTTGCCATCTGCTAGATGTATGACCTTAGGCAAATTACTTATCTTCTTGGTGCCTCAGTTGCTTCATCTGAAAAATGGGAACAACAGTAGTGCCTTCCTCATAGCATCATTGCAGAGTTTCTCAGCCTCAGCGTCGTCGACGTTGGGGGCTGAGTCATCCATGTGGGGGAGTCGTGGAGGCAGTCCTGTGCTCTGTAGCGTGTTCAGCAGTTCACCTGGCCTCTGTACCTACTAGATGCCAATAGCACCCTCCAGTGTGACAAGCAAACATGTCCCCACATACTTCCATTTGTCTCCTGGGCAAAGTCACCCTGAGTGAGAACCCTGGGTTTGTGTGAGGATTAAAGGAGTTGATCTGTGTAGAGCATCTAGAACAGTACCTGGCAAGTGAGCTGTTACTAAAATTAGCATAGTGGTTTCTAGGGAAGAATAAGTGTTTCTCCTAGACAGTTTAGTTTCCCATTTGATTAAGTAAATGACAAAAACTTTAAAGCACAGATGCTGATGGAGTATTTGAAAATGGATTTGTCTGTCTCCAATTAAATTTATTTATACATACTATCACTTTCTGTGGGTTGAACTGGTTCTCTTCATTCAGGAACCTCTGGCCCTACCTTTAGATACAAAAAGTATCTCAATTGGAAGTTTCTTTAAAGTGGAGGAATGTTAACAATAGGTTCTTGCCATAGAAACTATAATTTGGGGCCACTTTTTTATAATGTAAGAATTTGGTTTCTAATATTAACATGCACTTTTATTTGGGTACACAGTGGTTTTCAACAGCTGTTAATGGAAACCATCATCTATCCTAGTCAACTCACCAGCCATAATCAGCATGATCAGTATTTATTGTATTTGGCTGTTGAAGAATTGAAATAATAGTGTGTTCAAGAACATTTTGTGGTTTTAAATTTTTTTCCAGTTTCATTGGGAAACAATTGACATATACCACTGTGTAAATTTAAAGCAAACAGCATGATGGTTTGGTTTACATATATTCTGAGATGATTACCAAAATAGCTTGAGCAAACATCTAGATATCTTCTCATATGGTACAATAAAAAGTAAGATGAAAAGAAAAAAGGAAAAAAAATTCTTGTTGTGATGAGAACTCTTAGGATTTACTCTCTTAACAACTCCCCTGTATTTCATATAGTGCTGTTGACTATAGTTATCCTGTTATAGTCATGGTTATATTTTATAGAGTCCGTTTTTGTGTGTTTCATCTGTGCTTGCTGGTAGCTGGTGCATTGGGTTAACTTTTGTAAGTAGTGTTTACCTTCTGTATATCTTAACTCTGCTTACACTGTGAAAGTGGTGATAAATTGAGGAGGATGTTGTTGTTTTAGAAACATGGTGTAGAAAAACATCAACATGAATGTGTTTGGGGAGTGGGGTTTAGAGACTTCTAATAGATGTATAGTTAATTTGGTAATTCTCTCGCATGAGGTATAAGCTTCCATATGCTGG